>NC_054827.1:76889942-77189942 GCF_018345385.1 Vulpes lagopus | reverse complement strand
TTCTGTTGTAATAACATTGGGGAAGGCTAAAATGTGACATACAGCACACCACAGCACACTATGGTATGATTTAAGTGTTGTATAAAAATATATAGATTTAGGCTGAATTTAAATAGGTGGTTGAGAGTGAGAAAGAGAGATAGAGAGAGACAGAGAGATAGAGAAATGAATATACCAGATGACTTCCAACTATAAAAAATTCTCTAAGAAGTGATGGAATAGTTAATGCATAGATTTCAAAGAAAATTACTGTTTCATATTATTGGGTATTAAACCTCTAATTTCTATAGAAATCTCTAATTTTTCCTCATATTAAGTCAAGGAACTAAAAATGTCTTCTCTGGATATTTTTATAATAATATTTTCTGTTATAAAAAAGGCATTGCCAGACACTACCATCTGCCGTGTAGACTGACAGTGTACAAATCTGATGTCTTTCTGTGACTTCCTATCTTATATAATTGGAGGTTTCAGCCCAGAATGATGCTTCATTTCCACCTAAGGACAACCAAGTTTAAGTTTGCTTGGAATATTTTAATCATTTCCCTGCTATGCACTGATAAGACCAGTACTCTGTATAGTTTAAAGCTATAAATGTGTCTATTGAGAGGGTGTTAAAAATTCTTCTCTGAGCTTCTGGCCATCATCCAGAATTCCATAAAACCTTCTCAAATGAGACAGAAAACATAATGCATTACGATTGATAAATGTTTCATTGGTAGTACTTTGTTTGGGAAATTTGAAACACTTAGAATGGCTTGGTTACATCAATATGGGGAAGGATTTTTTTTTTTTTAAGAGAAAGAAGTCTTTGTGAAATGTTTATGTAAAGATTAGCATATTTCTCTGCCATGCTTTAAAAAGAGTTCAAGGACACTAAAAGTATTCTATTGACTCAAATGTGTGTGTGTGTATGCATGTGCATGTGTGTGTGTTTATAGGAGTAAATGTAATCATCTCAGTCCCAGTCAATAAGACAAAATTACCCAATAACTGCTATAGTTATTTATTTAAAAAAAACCACTGTTTTCAATAAAAGAGAAATCCTTGTAGTTAAAACCTGTTAATTGGAGATAATGTCTGTGTAACTGAACATTGTCAAAGGGTAATGACCTCCTGCTGCTAAGCCCTGGAAAAGTTGACTGGAAGCCAACACCATTTGTTTCCAAGCAGGAGACATGGGTCCTTTGACATGATTGCATTAAAACGGCTTTATTTTTGTTGCAACGTGTAATAGAAATTTTATCATTCTAGGCCCTACTATCAATGTGCTTTCATTTTTCTGTCTCCAAATAACTTTGCAGGTTGTGTTTTCACTGCCGTTAAGTGTACCAGTTAGCACCTTTGCTGTTGCTCAGTGGCTGCTCTCATAACAATACAGTTAGTTTAGTTAATTCTGGGGGTTGCCAAAAAGGATTGAAAAGGGTAAGTATTCATTAATGTATGCTACTCAATATAATAAATGGTCAATGCTCTATAATTCACTGTAGCTAAGAAAATAGGCTGGGTAATTAAAATAAAGCCATGGAAAGGGCCCCCTACTCTCTGTCCCCAATCTTTTATATGCTCTATTTAGCCAATGTCTGAAATTTCACTTGGCAAATATATAAAATTTTACTTAAAAATGGTCTTCTGGGTTGATTGAGATTTCTATCAGTAGGAATGAAAAAAAGCTAAGAACTGGTTTCCTTGTGGGATCAGATGTACTACATGAGAGAGTTACCCTGAGATGAGAAAAGAGGAGATCTTCGAGTATTAAGTAATACTGGGGAGCACCCATACTGTGGGAATAGAACGTGCTTCAAACCAAGTCCACTTCTACTTTCATGCTTTTCACAGGCATCCGTGGTGATGGCCGCTAAGACGCTGTGTGGAATGGACAATTGCAGTTATTGTGTGGAATGGACAATTGCAATGATTCTTTCTGGCTACAAGGGGGAGCTTTTGGTTCTGTTCCTAAAATATCTGTGTTGGTGTCCTGGCCCCAACCCCAGTAATTCTGATTCAACTCTAGCATCAATATAGATAATTTAAAAAGTTCTACAGGTGAATCTGACATGCAGAATTCTTCAACTTGTGGTTCTCTGACTTGAGCGAGTCTCAGGGTCATGCAGAGGGCTGGTTGAAAGACATATTCTACTCCTAACCCCCACCTTCATGCATTAGAGAGCTTCTAATCCAGTGAGTTTGGGAAGGTAGCACAAGAATTTGCAAATTCCCAGGTGATGCTAATGCTGCACTAGAATGTACAGTAAGTCATTTAAATGATGTCACTTTAGTGACTTCTTTATTCCCAATGGCTGTGAGAAAAAGAAAATGGAAAAATTAAAAACAAGGACAGACTAAGGGTGAAGTTAGGGTGGGTTTTTCCATTAAATGCCACTTGGTTGTAGTCATCGCCCTGGATTCTGATTCCTTTCAGATTTTCCTTTTGTTTGCCTTGAAATTTTTAAAAAAGATTTTATTTATTTATTTGAAAGAGAGAGAGGGAAAGAACATGGATGGGGGGAGGGGAAATGGGAGGGGGAGACGCAGACTCCCCGGTGAGGAGGGAGCCTGATATGGAACTCGATCCCAGGACCCTAGTATCATGACCTGAGCTGAAGGCAGATGCTTAACGAGTTGAGCCACCCAGGCTCCCCTTGCCTTGAAATTTTATTCCTATGCACATAAAAATTTTCAAGCAGTAATTTTTTTTTATTAAAATACAATTTGCCAGCATATAGTATAACACCTAGTGCTCATCCCATCAAGTGCCCTCCTTAGTGCCTGTCACCCAGTCACCCCATCCCCTCACTGTCCTCCCTTCTGCAACCCTTTGTTTGTTTCCCAGAGTTAGGAGTCTCCCTCTCTAATTTTTCCCACTCAGTTTCCCTCCTTTCCCTTATAATCCCTTTTACTATTTCTTTTATTCCCCGTATGAGTGAAACCATATGATGATTGTCCTTCTCTTATTGACTTATTTCACTCAGCATAATACCCTGCAGTTCTATCCATGTTGAAGCAAATGGTGGGTATTGGTCCTTTCTGATGGCTGAGGAATATTCCATTGTATACACAGACCACATCTTCTTTATCCAGTCATCTGTCGGAGGACATCATGGCTCCTCTCACAGTTTGGCTATTGTGGACATTGCTGTTAAAGGATTACTTTTATCACCACTACCTATTGAACATTTAGTAACCAGCAGGACTCAATTGCAATGTTGTATACATATCATCTCGTTTAATCTTCACCACTAAGCAAATGTTTTTATTTTTTTATTATTTTTTGAAAGATTATTTATTTGAGAGAGAGTGAGCAGTGGGATGAGCTGAGGGAGGGGGAGAAGCAAACTCCCTTTGGAGTAGGCAGCCCAGTGTAGGGTTGGATATCACAATCCCAGGATCATGATTTGAGCCAAAGGCAGACACTTAACTGACTGAGCCACCCAGATGCCCTTAAGCAAATGTTTTTATTAAGATAATCTGTGATTACTTTCTTATAGTCACATAGATAATAGGTAGTGGGGTTGGAATTGGAACACAAGCATTATTCCTGATGACAAAATAATAATAAAATAGCTCCCATTTATTAGACACCCACCTTGGACCACACACTGTGTTAAGAACTATTAGAAAATCAGTTTAAGTAATGATATGATTTGATGGTGAAATTATGATTTACATTTGACCCTACTGGTAGATTTCAGAGTGCCTGCTCCCCAAAGGCTCTTCCAGTGCCTCATAACATTCTTTTTTTCTGGTTCAAAATCCTGAGAAACTTTAGCTACTTTTTAAATAAAATCCCCATATAATTTTGGTGTAACTTTGCTTTTTGCTTAAGCATGTCTGATATGGTTCCTGTTACAATAAAAAAAAAAGCCATTACCACATTGTGGTCCTCCTGGTTTGTGAATATGAGGTCCTGATGTTTGGAGAATTGAAGAGTTGAAATGACTTAATTAAGATCACCCAACTTGTGAAGAACAGAACCAGGAACCAAGAACAAAACCAAATATAGGCATGACGCTTAGGCTTTTTTCTTTCTGTACAATAATCTACTCATTTTTTGTTTTATACCTTTTCTTACATCACCTGCAAAAGGATGTGTGAGAAGATCACTGCATAGATCATAAATACAGAAAAATTGTTTCCACACAGCATTTCTGAGAGCTGGCCCAATTAGTCTTACGAGCAGATAGAGGGAAGCATTGCCGCTAGTGTGTTTCAAGAGCCATGTTATAGCCCTCTGAGAGCCATTGTCCGGACCTCACAAGGTTGTGGTTGGAAATAAATGAGATAACAGATGCAAAGTGCCTGGCACATGAGAGGCACATGACTCGATAAATGGTAGCTATTACTGGTATTCTCCTGATGGCAGCAGGAGCCGGGAAAGTGAGTAGGTGGGGAGAGCATATCTCTCTACTAATGACTCCAAGGACTCCCCAGTTTCCAACATATCATGTGAATCCTAGGAAGCATTTGGTTTGTATGTAAAGGAAAGTAAATATTTTCAAAACCCAATATCAGTCATTTTTTTATACTCTCTTGTTTATGAGATTTGCCAAGCCGTATCAACAGGTTCAATTCAATTTGACTTCCATATTCTGGGTGCCTATTGAGGCCCAGGTGATGTGCATGTTCACCGTTGAATGAGACCTATTTCTAGTACCTTAATGCTAAGACATGCTGTTAGAAACATCTGGGGGTGGGGTAGGGCTATATACAAACTGCTCAGATGCAGCTGAGCTGTTTATTTTTCTACCTGTCATTCTAACTATATTAATCCTCTCTCTCTCTCTCTCTCTCCTTCTCTATCTGACTAAATTAATTTTCCTTTTTTTTTTAAATTGGAAAACACTAATTTTCCCAAGTTGGGGGTACTACCCTGTGAGATACTAGGTGATAAAGATAAATTTAACATAAATCGTGTTATTACTTCACTGATATTGCTTGCATCACGGTGCTCTGTTTAGTGTCATTTGCCTGATAGTGATGTTTTCTGAATTTTATTTTTTAAAAAGACTTATTTATTTATTTTAGAGAGGAGCAAGGGAGGGAAGGGGCGAGAGGGAATCCTGAAGCAGACTTCCCTCTGAGTGGCGAGACCATCACAGGGCTCAGTTCCAGGCCCCTGAGATCATGACCTGAGCTAAAATCAAGAGTCGGCTGGTTCACTGACTGAGCCCACTCAGGCGCCCTTGTTTTCTGAATTTTAAAAGTTAGACTAATTATGTTCTCTAACTGAAAGAATTCCTTCATTCACCACATACACAGGTCCTCCAAAGTCAACAAGTATATGTAAATCAAGCTGATAAGAGGTAATACTTAAAAAACACTTGTTATTGACTTTTGTTGTCTGTTCTGCATTAATCTTAATCGTGCAATTTCTTATTCCAATGCTTAGTTTTGATATGTACCCTGTTTATAAAATATAGATGTAGAGACCCAGCTTAGGGAAAGTGTGAAAAGCACAAGTGTAAAAAGTGCACCCATGAGTCCAACCACTAGCAGAGTTTTAGTGTACTGCACTCCAGTTTTTTAGAAAACATTTCAAAAAAAAAAAAAAAAAAGAAAGAAAACATTTCAAAATGTACTAATAATCAGATTCATGTAATTTTGCTTAAAGAAATATTGATTTTAGATATTTGTTTTCTTTCTTCAATGATTAATGTTTTAAAACAGCCATATATTTTATCCAATGGATTTGTGTTAATGTCCTAAAACATTCCTCTGCTATTAGATTGAGTTTCTTCTAATTATCCTTATTGTAATATTATGTATGTCTTCATATATTTAACTTTTTGCATATTTTGGCTGACTTTCTTAGGCTAGATTTTTGGGAATGTGGATATTGGGAACACCTATAACGAGTTATTTGCCAAATTGCTTTCTAGAATTGAACCAGTTTGTCATCAGGAGTGAATGGGACAGTGAATTCACTGTACTTTTACAGCATTCAGGTGCTTATTTACTTATTTATTTTTGTAGTTTCACAAGCCAAATGGTATTTGTTTTAACTTAAATTTTTTGGCTGTTAGAAAGCTTGAATATTTTCAAATCCATATTTGATAATCATTTTCCTTTAAGTGATAATCGTTTTCCTCTCCTTTAAATTATCTGCTCTTGCCAGTTTACCTGTTATAGTCTTAGTGATATTCCAATCAGAAGTTTGAGTGTTTTGTTTTATACATATAAAAAATATAATTACACTAGTAATTCAATGCTACATTTGCTGAAAAGTCTCCCAGTAAGTTTAGCTTTTTATTTTTTTTAATTTTTATTTATTTATGATAGTCGCGGAGAGAGAGAGAGGCAGAGACATAGGCGGAGGGAGAAGCAGGCTCCATGCACTGGGAGCCCGACGTGGGATTCGATCCCGGGTCTCCAAGATCGCGCCCTGGGCCAAAGGCAGGCGCCAAACCACTGCGCCACCCAGGGATCCCGCTTTTTATTTTTTTTATGTTAACATTTCAAATGTTGTGGTAACATTTGTTGGTATTTTCCTGTGTATTCATTATCAATTCAAAGCATAGAAAAATCATTTCTCTGTCAAAGGCTTGAGTATTCAATATTATTTTAATTTTATTTGGTTTGATCTTTAAAAATATTAAACTTTTTCATACATCTGGAATTTATTTCAGCATATGGTGTGAGGTGAGCATATTTGACTTTTAAATAATTTACTATGCTATGACCCAGCTGCCTGATTTCCCTCACGAGTTGCCAAATGCCCAGTGAAAGAGGAATGCTCCTATATTTTGTGTTCATTGAGCTAGCATCTGTTACTTTATTAAGTATGCCAGAATTTTTTACTGAGAAAACTATGCCCTAGTTAAGGGTTGTTTTCAAAAAGTTGAATTAATTTTTTCAGATAAGGGGAGGATAACTTAATTGTTTTTTGCTATTTTTCATGGCACCCTATTTATTATGAGAGGACATCTTAGGAAAATAATGTAGGTACTTTTGTTTCTTCAGAAGTACTTTAGCCTGTGAATGTTAATATACCTTTTTAATTTTCTAGGTGGACTTGGATGTCAAATCTGAGTTTCAAATATGTCTCAACAACTAATTGGCTAAGCAATTTGTGCAAAGTTTTCAAACTTCTCATCCTCTGTTTTCTTTGTAGAAAATGAAGCTAATAACTCCTACTTTATGGGGCAGGGTTAAGATAAAAAGAGAAAACATGTATAAAATACCTGTGAGATCACCTGCTGAAACAGATTTATTATTTTTTCCCCCAATTGTATATGGTATAAGCTAATGGCCACCTGGATTGGTGGAAGAGAAAAACATTCCTTATAAAACTCACAGTGCTAAGATTTGACTTAGAAATACGTTTCAGGGATCCCTGGGTGGCGCAGTGGTTTGGCGCCTGCCTTTGGCCCAGGGCGCGATCCTGGAGACCCGGGATCGAATCCCACATCAGGCTCCCGGTGCATGGAGCCTGCTTCTCCCTCTGCCTATGTCTCTGCCTCTCTCTCTCTCTGTGACTATCATAAAATAAATAAAAATTAAAAAAAAAAGAAATACGTTTCATTGAAATTTTGATTATAGTTATTTCTGGTCTTTAGGGAATTTAAGCAACATAATGAAATTATACCACTAATACCTAATTCTGGGGTCTTTTCACTTTTCCTGTGTTCACATATATTCTAAGAAAAGATGACATTTCAAAACTTCCCTAGAGCAGAAATAATCATAAATGTTTGCACTTCAAAGGGTTCATCTACTCAGATGTGGACAGTATGCTGAGTAAAAGTAAATGAAAAAGAAAGAGACCAATAAGAATAGTAACTAAAGAGAGCATGTAGTCCAAATATATAATTACAATATTTGCTTTAAAACATCTACCTTGGATTTCCATGTGGTTGTAAGGTATAATTTCAGAGATATGAGAAAGGCTCCTATAATAATTTACCCTGCTTGCCACCTATAATAGCTAACACATTTAATATACCTGTATTATAATACGTATCTCTCTGTGATTATTCCTTCACTATTGGTAGTTTACTAAATTTCTTTGCATTGCTCCTGCTAATTACTACTAGGATTCTTTGAATGTTTTATAAAAAAATTGAATGCCAGAAGTTCAGTATTCCTGTGGATTTAAAGCTTTGTACTATCAGATTGCAGTAACTTTTTCCTGAAACTTTAGGTAACTATAGGATCCTGGGCAAAAATTTGACAGAATGGAGATGAAGAGAGCATAGGAATTGGGGGAAAAATAATAAATCTGTCTGAAAACTAATTGTGCAAAGAAGTTGATTTAGCTCAATCCTTTAAAAAGCAGAGCTTGAGCTAAGGATAAGAAACTATCATTTTATTTGGAAGATGAAATCCCACCAGAAAGGGAAGAGAAAACCAAAGTGAAGCAAGGATAGCAGCAAAGCAGTTTAATGCATTGTTTTACAACACTGCTCGTTGTTGCATAATTAGTCACTAAGAGATACTGAACGTTGCATAGCAGGTGTTTTCAGTCAATATAAGAACTTCTCTGGAAATGTGGTAAGAATAAATCACATCTAGGAGAAGGAAAGGAGAAATTTGTCTCTGCAGCTCTCTCTTATCTCAAATCACCTAACTGGTCAAATTCCATGGAGAGCTTCAACCTTTATACTATCGTGTTGTATCATCCAACCCCTCATGGCTGCTCAGGAAGAGATATCCCTTGTACTATGGAGTGTTATTTTATCCAAGCCCAACAATAGAGGAGTGATATGAATAGGGACCTGACCAAAGGAGAGAAAGAAAAAGGCAGTCAAGAGAATCTGAGAAGGCACAGGTTTATTTCCTCAAACATAAGAGGTAGAGGAAATAGCGAGGTTAGAAGCATTGAAAGCTAACAGTTGTCGGGTGATAGAAGTGATGTATTTGTTAAGTCAGTGCTTGTTATATGTGAAACAAACATACTCCAAATTACAGTGGTTTAAATCTTTCTTGCTCCTGTCTCAGTGCTATGTAGATTGAGGGGACCTGGGGTCCTTTCACCTAGTGGCTCTGCTATTCTGAGGATCCTCAGGACCTCAGACACCTCCACTGGAAATTCTGTGGGACTCGATTCCGGGACTCCAGGATCGTGCCCTGGGCCAAAGGCAGGCGCCAAACCGCTGAGCCACCCAGGGATCCCCCTGGTGTCTAATTCTTAATCTGGTGTTAGATTCTGTTGATCTATAAAGACTTTGCTATGGATATTTTGTTGGTTGCTTTTGCTCTTGCTGCTTTTTTCTCCTGATGAGGAAAGAAGCAAAAAATAGCTATATGACTATGGTTTCATCAGGAACTTAAAGAAAAGGTAAAAAATTAGTTTTCCTTATTCTTTCCTGTCTGGGTTCTAATGATTTTTAGATTTAGCTGGGGAAAACCAGTTAGATCTAGCCCCTTCACCTCTGCCTACCTGTGGGGTGAGTAGTGAAAGAGAACACTGTCATGGAAGATTCTGGAGCTAGATTCTAAAATTAGTGCTGTGTCTTTAGCAAACCCTTACATCTCTATATTTCTTAGTTTTCTTGCTTGGCAGGCAAGGTAATAGTTTCCTTACATCGCTGAAATATTTTGAGAATCGGATAAAATGATGAATGTCAAAATCCTTTTGCAAAAGCAAAATGTCACTTTTAGACAAATGTAAAATGTTGCAAATAAGCCCTGTTTCCCCCCTTGTCTTTTATACAAACTCTAACATGTTCAATTATAAATATCAATGTAACTTAATTTCATAAAACTTAATATAAATAAAAATCTTATGGAAAATACACATACACATTATTTTTTCTCATTGCAGTCATCAGTGACACTTGTCGAATTATCATCTCGGCACAACTGTAGCCTACTGACCAGGTATGTTGTAATTCCTCGCCAATGTGCTTGCTGTGGAAATTTACTTAAAGTAATTTGATGAAAAGCTTTGCTAATTCAATTATTGAATTTCATGCCTTGTATTTAAAGCCTATAAACAAAAATTATAGAAAAGTACTTAAGTTATTGCATTATTTTAATACTGTGATTGAATAGAATTTGTATTTGAGATTGGTAGGCAGCATATTTAAGTGATGTGCTCATGAAAGTGAAATATTAAAAACAGCTTATGAAAATCTCCCATCTGGCAGTTACAATTGATCAGAAATCTACTCTTCAGCATTATTTTGAAAATAGCATGAGTTTTTAATTAAAACTGTTCATTCGATTTATTAATGTAAGTAAAACCTCCCATCTGATCAGGTTTAACTTGAGAAAGTGGTTTTCTAAAGCCCCTTTTATGGATTGAATGATACAATTTTCAATAAAGAATAGTTATAAAAGATGTCATACATTTATTTGCTATCAATCTTTTTTGTGTTCTCCTTCAAAAGTGAACTGTGGACATAATTCTGTTTGCTTAAAAATATCCGATGAATTCATGATCTTAAGTCTCCTCTTCTTTTAAATCTAAGCTAACTACAAAAGGATCCAAGATGAAACTCTTTTGTAAACTGTGTTAAGTTTAGGTATATTTTATATCAGTTAATTTAAATAAAGCTTCTAGGGGCAAGAAATAAGTTAAGTATTAAGGTTAAAATTTCTCACTTAAAAACACAATATACAAAGCATTTTTATTTAAAAATTATCAAATGCTTATTTCATAGTTGTTTCTTATGTAATGTCATCTCATTTAATCCTTGCAATAATTCTGTTCCACAGCATTCTTATCTACATTTTACTTATAATTAAATTAAAGTTCAGGAATTATGTAGCTTGTGATTAAATTTCAGAAGTATTTCAGAGCCAGTAATTGGACTTCAAACCAAAGGTACTTCATCACTCTGCACAGGTGCCCAGGGTCCCTGCTTGTCCTCCTGCTATAGGAGAGTTATAAGGACAGTTCCCTTGGCTTCTCTCCTAAAACCTCAGTACCTGAATAAATGCTGTGTTAATTCCCATATGTAGTTCTTTACCGAAACTGGGTTATTAAAACTATGAGTTGAGAAGTTACAAAAACGGGATTTTTTTTTGACATGTTAACCATTCCTGGGGAAATGTCTATTTCCCTCACATTTACACTGGCTAAACATCATGCCAACGTGTTAGATCGCAAAGTTGGTAATTTATCCATGTGTTTAGTTACACGGTATTATTTTTGGTGTGCTAATATTAGTTTCTCTCATTTACAAGTGAGAATATGAAATTCAAAAAAAAATTTATAACAGAACCCTCTAGATCCTGGAGTGGGAATGAAGAGGGGAAGATATGCACACTTGACTCTCCTTCTGACCTGGCAATGTCTTTATTTCCGTGGTGCTGCTGTGGAAGAAGTTTCTGCAGCCCTTTAGTAGGTGAGGCAACCTACCCATTCGCCAGAAATTGGAAGTCAATGGGCTTAATTACCATATATATATATATATATATATATATATATATATATATATGGTGAACGTGATCTGCTATGAACTTTAAGTTCTAAGCCATGAACTTTATGTCTTGCTGTTATTATTGAATTCTTAGTTTTATTTCAAAAGATCTGGAATAAGTATGCTCAGAGGATCTTTCAGGTTAAGCCTCAACCTTATAAATAAATCTATGGTCATTAGACTCTGTCTCTTCCATTGGTACTTTATATAAATATGGATATGCTCTCCTGTTAAAATTTTCCAATGTGCTTGTTTAACACACCACGCACAGTCATGTTCCTCAGCATGGGAACAAGGGAGACAAAACTGGTTCTACCAGCATCTCAGCTTGTGTCTCTGTGAACCCATGAACTCTAGCCGGGCTGTTTTTCAGTCTATACCTGTAATTTGTATCTCTGATTGTAACTCTGACCTATGTCTTTATTATTTTACCAAAACATTGCTCAAAATTATCTTATTTCTAAGAGCTTATCAAGGGTTTGTAGTGCTACTGCTGTTTCCTACCTTTTCAAAATCAAGTCCTATGAGTTTTGAAATATCTGCCCTTCAAAATAAATTCCATACTGTTTAGTTATTTATTTACCAGGACTCTGAGTTGTAACAAAAATAATTTATCAGAACTTATAAACATTCACGCAAGATGAAATGAATTTTAAATGTGTAAACAAGCCAAGGGAAAGGGAAAATAAGAATAAAATAGTAAAATCCAGCCAGGAGTGAGGTTGGTACATAAAATATTTGCCCTCAAGTTCTATACACTTGCTAGAGGTAGATCACAAATTTGACTCTAAGCTTTCTAAAAAATGTGATTACTATCTCTAAGGTAGAAGGAAATGAGTTGCTTTGAAGAAGCATATTAACTATTCATGAAACCAAGATCATGAAACAAAATTTTGTGTATATTGTAAGAATGAAAAATTGGAAACATATTTATCATAGAGTTAGGGGTTTCATAGGTCTGTTTTGTGTATTGTCCCTAAATATTGGGAGATGCTATATTGCTCACGCATGATTGAAATGAAAAGCATTTTTATGGGAGAAGGGTGGCTATACTCTGTGATCCAGTCATGCTACCTTTTGGTGGTCCTGCTGGTGCAAGGAGAGATGTTGTAATATCTATAGATGTGTGGAGCAACATCAGGTATATAAACGGCTCCAAAGCTTGAACTTAGGCCACTGTGTAATACAACTTCAGTTCAGCTCATTCCCCTGATCCTTCCAGGAAACTGATGGCGTTGCTGCTTCCAAGTACAAGGGTTCTCATCTCTCTACTAGTTTCGTCAAGGAAGTCTTATACCCAAGCATAAGAAAGGCCCAGGTAAGGAGGGCAGGGACCACTTCTTACTCATCTTCATAACCCCAAGGCCTGTCAGTGGATGCCTGCAAACAATAGGCCCCTAGTACTTGTTGCTTTTGTATGGAAGTTATTCCTCTCCCAAGCTCTAAAATCAACTTACTATTTTAATATAGGCAAATAACTTTGCCTTTGTAAACAGGGATAATGATACTAACCTCAGTGGGATATTTCCGGAACAAGGTAAATTAATACATAGGGACATACTGGCTAATAAAAAGTGCTTAATAAATATTTGCTGAAACAAGGAATGAACTCTAAAACACTATACAATGTCAGAGATTAGAAATTAGTGAATTATTTCAAAACTGCCATGATAAATATTTTAGAGGCAGAATATCAGTGCTAATGTTCTGACTGACATTACTTTAGTAAATAATATAAGAATACTTTTTTCCCCATTAGACTCAGTATATTTTATTTGAAATGCAGATAAAAGACAATTTGCAGAGTTTTTTTTTTCTTTTTTTTTTTTTTTTTTTTGTTTTTTTTTTCTATCATGTTACCCTTCTTTCAAAAAAAATGATAACCATTGATCTAGATTCTAGAATCAATGGACTGCATTTTCTTGATAAGCTTCCCTAAGTACTCTGTTTTCTTTGTATTGATATTTTGACTGGTATTATGCAGTAATGAGCTTAATATTTTATGACCTGACTTAGTAGATTCTGAATGAGTTTTGTCAATTAACTGACAATCAGCTGATTTAATGACAAACCCTTGGTTTCTAAATATACTTAAATTTTCTAGCATGATCTTACTATCATATACTCATGTTGGTTAGTAAA
Organism: Vulpes lagopus; assembly: GCF_018345385.1. NCBI lineage: Eukaryota > Metazoa > Chordata > Mammalia > Carnivora > Canidae > Vulpes > Vulpes lagopus. The sequence continues at coordinate 77,176,434 of NC_054827.1, read as the reverse complement.
TAATTTATCCTCCATATGTGACCCTTCCATAAAATAATACTTTCCAATGGCTAAGCAACAAAGACCAGTAGGGAAAACTTGGTTGGGAATATTATACCCATTTATTGGGCATTGGTGGTGAAAATTGTCTTGTTAAAACTTGTGAAAAGGCCTGCAATAAATAAACTTATTTAACCTTTTAAAATAATACATTTTCCTCTATTCAGTGTGCCACCATTTTCTTCAATTATTGCCTTGGAAATTCAATCTCTAATATTTATTTGTTCTTATATTATTTTATACTATATAACTTAATGTTGAGTTGTAGATTTCCAAGCTGGCCACAGTTTGGTTTAAAATAACATTTTACGGGGGAAGGGCAAGATGGCGGAGGAGCAGGGTCTCCAGGTCACCTGTCCTCAGCAAATTACCTAGAAAACCATCCAATCATCCTGAAAACCTACGAATTCGGCCTGAGATTTAAAGAGAGACCAGCTGGAACGCTACAGTGAGAAGAGTTCGCGCTTCTATCAAGGTAGGAAGACGGGGAAAAAGAAATAAAGACACAAAAGGCCTCCGAGGGGGAGGGGCCCCGCGAGGAGCCGGGCTGAGGCCGGGGCGAGTGTCCCCAGGACAGGAGAGCCCCGTCCCGGAGGAGCAGGAGCTGCACCGACCTTCCCCGCGGAAAGGGGCTCCCCGGGAATTGGAGCAGGATCCCCAGAAAGGCGGGGACACCCTCGGGCTCCCTGGGACAGTAACAGAGGAACTGCGCCCCGGGAGATGCGCCGAGCTCCCTAAGGGCTGCAGCGCTCGGCGGGACCCGGAGCAGCTCGGAGGGGCTCGGGCGGCGGCTCCGCGGAGGGGGCTGCGCGGCTCCGGGAACAGCTCAGCGGCGGCGGCTCGGGCGGAGGAAGAAGCTCCGCGCGGAGGGGGCTGCGCGGCTCCGGGAACAGCTCGGAGGGGCTCGGGCGGCGGCTCCGCGGAGGGGGCTGCGCGGCTCCGGGAACAGCTCAGCGGCGGCGGCTCGCGCAGAGGAAGAAGCTCCGCGCGGAGGGGGCTGCGCGGCTCCGGGAACAGCTCGGAGAGGCTCGGGCGGCGGCTCCGCGGAGGGGGCTGCACCGCCGGGAGCGCGAATCCAACAGCGCAGGCTCCGGAGCACAGGGCGCCGGGACACAGCCCAGGATCCGGCCTCCCCCGGGACAGGCAGAGGCCGGGAGGGCCCAGGACACCAAGGACGCTCCTGCCTGGAACTGAGCAGATCAGCGGCCCCGCCCCGGAGCCCCCAGGCCCTGCAGAAGGAGAGCCCCGGAGCTACTGCGGGGGCTGGATCCAGGGTCCCAGAGCTGCCCCCGCCACTGTGGCTTCCTCCCGGGGCCTCACGGGGTCAACAACCCCCACCGAGCCCTGCACCAGGCAGGGGCAGAGCAGCTCCCCCAAGTGCTAACACCTGAGAATCAGCACAGCAGGCCCCTCCCCCAGAAGACCAGCGAGACGGACCAGTTCCAAGGGAAGTCAAGGGACTTAAACTACACAGAATCGGAAGATACTCCCCCGTGGTTTTTTGTTTGTTTGTTTGTTTTTTGTTTTTTTGTTTTTGTTTTTGTTTTTGTCTTGTTTTGTGCTTTTTTTTCCTCTCTTTCTTCTTGATTTATGATTGCTTCCCCCACCCCCCCTTTTTTCTTTTTTCTCCTTTCTTTCTTTTTCTTTCTTTTTCTTCTCTTTTTCCCCTATTTTTTTCTTCTTTCTCTTTTTTCTTTTTCTCTTTTCTTTCCTTCTCTCTCTTTTTCTCCTTTTCCCAATACAACTTGTTTTTGGCCACTCTGCACTGAGCAAAATGACCAGAAGGAAAACCCCTCAAAAAAAAAGAATCAGAAACAGCCCTCTCTCCCACAGAGTTACAAAATATGGATTACAATTCAATGTCAGAAAGCCAATTCAGAAGCACTATTTTACAGCTACTGGTGGCTCTAGAAAAAACCATAAAGGACTCAAGAGACTTCATGACTGCAGAATTTAGATCTAATCAGGCAGAAATTAAAAATCAATTAAATGAGATGCAATCCAAGCTAGAAGTCCTAACCACGAGGCTTGACGAGGTGGAAGAACGAGTGAGTGACATAGAAGACAAGTTGATGGCAAAGAGGGAAACTGAGGAAAAAAGAGACAGGCAATTAAAAGACCATGAGGATAGATTAAGGGAAATAAATGACAGCCTGAGGAAGAAAAACCTACGTTTAATTGGGGTTCCTGAGGGCGCGGAAAGGGACAGAGGGCCAGAATATGTATTTGAACAAATCCTAGCTGAAAACTTTCCGAATCTGGGAAGGGAAACAGGCATTCAGATCCAGGAAATAGAGAGATCCCCCCCTAAAATCAACAAAAACCGTTCAACACGTCGACATTTAATAGTGAAGCTTGCAAATTCCAAAGATAAGGAGAAGATCCTTAAAGCAGCAAGAGAAAAAAAGTCCCTGACTTTTATGGGGAGGAATATTAGGGTAACAGCAGACCTCTCCACAGAGACCTGGCAGGCCAGAAAGGGCTGGCAGGATATATTCAGGGTCCTAAATGAAAAGAACATGCAACCAAGAATACTTTACCCCGCAAGGCTTTCATTCAAAATGGAAGGAGAGATAAAGAGCTTCCAAGACAGGCAGGAACTGAAAGAATATGTAACCTCCAAACCAGCTCTGCAAGAAATTTTAAGGGGGACTCTTAAAATTCCCCTTTAAGAAGAAGTTCAGTGGAACAATCCACAAAAACAAGGACTGAATAGATATGATGACACTAAACTCATATCTATCAATAGTAACTCTGAATGTGAACGGGCTTAATGACCCCATCAAAAGGCGCAGGGTTTCAGACTGGATAAAAAAGCAGGACCCATCTATTTGCTGTCTACAAGAGACTCATTTTAGACAGAAGGACACCTACAACCTGAAAATAAAAGGTTGGAGAACCATTTACCATTCAAATGGTCCTCAAAAGAAAGCAGGGGTTGCCATCCTTATATCAGATAAATTAAAATTTACCCCGAAGACTATAGTGAGAGATGAAGAGGGACACTATCTCATACTCAAAGGATCTATCCAACAAGAGGACTTAACACTCCTCAATATATATGCCCCGAATGTGGGAGCTGCCAAATATTTAAACCAATTAATAACCAAACTCAAGAAATACCTTGATAATAATACACTTATACTTGGTGACTTCAATCTAGCTCTTTCTACCCTGGATAGGTCTTCTAAGCACAACATCTCCAAAGAAACGAGAGCTTTAAATGATACACTGGACCAGATGGATTTCACAGATATCTACAGAACTTTACATCCAAACTCAACTGAATACACATTCTTCTCGAGTGCACATGGAACTTTCTCCAGAATAGACCACATACTGGGTCACAAATCGGGTCTGAACCGATACCAAAAGATCGGGATAGTCCCCTGTATATTCTCAGACCATAATGCCTTGAAATTAGAACTTAATCACAACAAGAAATATGGAAGGACCACAAACACGTGGAGGTTAAGGACCATCCTGCTAAAAGATGAAAAGGTCAACCAGGAAATTAAGGAAGAATTAAAAAGATTCATGGAAACTAATGAAAATGAAGATACAACCGTTCAAAATCTTTGGGATGCAGCAAAAGCAGTCCTGAGGGGGAAATACATCGCAATACAAGCATACATTCAAAAACTGGAAAGATCTCAAATTCAAAAGCTCACCTTACACATAAAGGAACTAGAGAAAAAGCAACAAATAGACCCCACCCCCAGCAGAAGAAGAGAGTTAATTAAAATTCGAGCAGAACTCAATGATATCGAGACCAAAAGAACTGTGGAACAGATCAACAGAACCAGGAGTTGGTTCTTTGAAAGAATTAATAAGATAGATAAACCATTAACCAACCTTATTAAAAAGAAGAGAGAGAAGACTCAAATTAATAAAATCATGAATGAGAAAGGGGACATCACTACCAACACCAAGGAAATACAAACGATTTTAAAAACATATTATTAACAGCTGTACGCCAATAAATTAGGAAATCTAGAAGAAATGGACGCATTCCTGGAAAGCCACAAACTACCAAAACTGGAGCAGGAAGAAATAGAAAACCTGAACAGGCCAATAACCAGGGAGGAAATTGAAGCAGTCATCAAAAACCTCCCAAGACACAAGAGTCCAGGGCCAGATGGCTTCCCAGGGGAATTCTATCAAACGTTTAAAGAAGAAATCATACCTATTCTACTAAAGCTGTTTGGAAAGATAGAAAGAGATGGAGTACTTCCAAATTCGTTCTATGAGGCCAGCATCACCTTAATTCCGAAACCAGACAAAGACCCCACCAAAAAGGAGAATTACAGACCAATATCCCTGATGAACATGGATGCAAAAATTCTCAACAAGATACTAGCCAATAGGATCCAACAACACATTAAGAAAATTATTCACCATGACCAAGTAGGATTTATCCCTGGGACACAAGGCTGGTTCAACACTCGTAAAACCATCAATGTGATTCATCATATCAGCAAGAGAAAAACCAAGAACCATATGATACTCTCATTAGATGCAGAGAAAGCATTTGACAAAATACAGCATCCATTCCTGATCAAAACCCTTCAGAGTGTTGGGATAGAGGGAACTTTCCTCGACATCTTAAAAGCCATCTACGAAAAGCCCACAGCAAATATCATTCTCAATGGGGAAGCACTGGAGCCTTTCCCCTAAGATCAGGAACAAGACAGGGATGTCCACTCTCACCACTGCTGTTCAACATAGTTCTGGAAGTCCTCGCCTCAGCAATCAGACAACAAAAAGACATTAAAGGCATTCAAATTGGCAAAGAAGAAGTCAAACTCTCCCTCTTCGCCGATGACATGATACTCTACATAGAAAACCCAAAAGCCTCCACCCCCAGATTGCTAGAACTCATACAGCAATTTGGTAGCGTGGCAGGATACAAAATCAATGCCCAGAAATCAATGGCATTTCTATACACTAACAATGAGACTGAAGAAAGAGAAATTAAGGAGTCAATCCCATTTACAATTGCACCCAAAAGCATAAGATACCTAGGAATAAACCTAACCAAAGAGGTAAAAGATCTATACCCTAAAAACTATAGAACACTTCTGAAAGAAATTGAGGAAGACACAAAGAGATGGAAAAATATTCCATGCTCATGGATTGGCAGAATTAATATTGTAAAAATGTCAATGTTACCCAGGGCAATTTATACATTTAATGCAATCCCTATCAAAATACCATGGACTTTCTTCAGAGAGTTAGAACAAATTATTTTAAGATTTGTGTGGAATCAGAAAAGACCCCGAATAGCCAGGGGAATTTTAAAAAAGAAAACCTTAGCTGGGGGCATCACAATGCCAGATTTCAGGTTGTATTACAAAGCTGTGGTCATCAAGACAGTGTGGTACTGGCACAAAAACAGACACATAGATCAATGGAACAGAATAGAGAACCCAGAAGTGGACCCTGAAATGTACGGTCATCTAATATTCGATAAAGGAGGAAAGACTATCCATTGGAAGAAAGACAGTCTCTTCAATAAATGGTGCTGGGAAAATTGGACATCCACATGCAGAAGAATGAAACTGGACCACTCTCTTTCACCATACACAAAGATAAACTCAAAATGGATGAGAGATCTAAATGTGAGACAAGATTCCATCAAAATCCTAGAGGAGAACACAGGCAACACCCTTTTTGAACTTGGCCACAGTAACTTCTTGCAAGATACATCCACGAAGGCAAAAGAAACAAAAGCAAAAATGAACTATTGGGACTTCATCAAGATAAGAAGCTTTTGCACAGCAAAGGATACAGTCAACAAAACTAAAAGACAACCTACAGAATGGGAGAAGATATTTGCAAATGACATATCAGATAAAGGGCTAGTTTCCAAAATCTATAAAGAACTTATTAAACTCAACACCAAAGAAACAAACAATCCAATCATGAAATGGGCAAAAGACATGAAGAGAAATCTCACAGAGGAAGACATGGACATGGCCAACAAGCACATGAGAAAATGCTCTGCATCACTTGCCATCAGGGAAATACAAATCAAAACCACAATGAGATACCACCTCACACCAGTGAGAATGGGGAAAATTAACAAGGCAGGAAACAACAAATGTTGGAGAGGATGCGGAGAAAAGGGAACCCTCTTACACTGTTGGTGGGAATGTGAACTGGTGCAGCCACTCTGGAAAACTGTGTGGAGGTTCCTCAAAGAGTTAAAAATAGACCTGCCCTACGACCCAGCAATTGCACTGTTGGGGATTTACCCCAAAGATTCAGATGCAATGAAACGTCAGGACACCTGCACCCCGATGTTTCTATCAGCCAAGGCCACAATAGCCAAACTGTGGAAGGAGCCTCGGTGTCCATCGAAAGATGAATGGATAAAGAAGATGTGGTTTATGTATACAATGGAATATTACTCAGCAATTAGAAACGACAAATACCCACCATTTGCTTCAACGTGGATGGAACTGGAGGGTATTATGCTGAGTGAAATAAGTCAATCGGAGAAGGACAAACAGTGTATGTTCTCATTCATTTGGGGAATATGAATAATAGTGAAAGGGAATATAAAGGAAGGGAAAAGAAATGTTGGGAAATATCAGGAAGGGAGACAGAACATAAAGACTCCTAACTCGGGGAAACGAACTAGGGGTGGTGGAAGGGGAGGAGGGCGGGTGTTGGAGGGGAATGGGTGACGGGCACTGAGGTGGACACTTGACGGGATGAGCACTGGGTGTTTTTCTGTATGTTGGTAAATTAAACACCAATAAAAGTTAATTAAAAAAAAAAATAACATTTTACTTCATGGACCAGGTTATTGGCTGGACTTTCTCTAGCACTAAGAGACATAATCATAGATGTTCTTAAGGACAAGTTAAAACTTAACTTGGTTTAGTTTTGTATTTGTTTATCTTCAACACGCTTTACACTGTGGACCTATTAGTTTGGGTTAATCGTATGACCGTGGTGGCTGGTTCGAAACTTACCAACCCTCTTTAGTATAGCTTAGTCAAACTTTCGTTCATGGCTTAATTTTTATCACTGCTGTATCCCGTGGGGGTGTGGCTTAGCAAGGTGTTATGAATTACTTTATGAGTGTGCTGGATACCCGCTCCTTTAAATCATTGGTGGTTTTGAGGGCCTTCTCACTGGGGTGTGGAGGCTTGCATGTGTAATATTACTAAGGACTAATAGGAAGGCTAGGCCCAACCCTTTGTGTTTATGGAGTCTTATGACTCATCTATGCATTTTCACTGCCTCGCTTTATTTATTTAGCTACATTAACAAGGATATTTGTATTGGCATTAATTTATGTAATATTGAGTTTGAATTTATTATGTATTAAATGGAAGGATGGAGTCAAGGAAGGCCTATGTAAGTAAGTTTGTGATGACAGTCACTCCTCAAAAAGATATTAGTCCTCATGGTAAATGTAACCCATGAATGCTGTGGCTATAGTTGCAAGTAGCAGAATAATTCCACTATTTCATGTTTCTATGAATATGTAGGACCTGTAATATAATCCTCATCCTACGTGCATAAACAGGCAAATAAAGAATATGGAGGCTCTGTTTGCATGTTATATCAGATAATTCAGTCATAATCTACGTCTCGGCAAATATGGGTGATTGATGAAAAGGTTGTTGCTGTGTCTGATGTGTAGTGTATGGCTAGGAATAGTCCTGTTGGAATTTGTAGGATTAGGCATACGCCCAGTAGGGATCTGAAGCTTCATTATGCTGAAATATTTGATGGTGCAGGAAGATCAATGAATGAGCTGTTTACAATTTTGGCTAGTGGGTAAGTTTTTTGAATGTTGGTCATTAATATTCTTGCAGGTGAAACACAACAATGATTTTTCATGTAACTAGTCATGGTTAGATTCCATGTAGGAATAGTGATAGCATACATGGTTTGTATTTTAAGCATTGTCTTTGTAATAAGTTTTGTGGGTTTTGCCACGAAACCTTCTCCTGTTTATGGTGGGCTTGTATTAATTATTAGTGGTTAAAGATGACATATATGTTATGAAGTTGAAAGTGACTACTTAAAAATGTCCTCTCCTGTCATCAGACACCAATTATCATGTCCCCAGCTTTTGGCGTGGGAGGTGATTATTCCCAGGGCTGTTCCTGGCAACTGGAAAAGACAAACGAGTGGAAGGAAATGAGAACCAACGTGAAGATGAATTGGACTTACAGAGCAGAACACACCTTTTGTCTTTTTCCCCTGGTGGCTTTACTTTAGTGCTGTAAAAACCTAACTATATATATAAAACTCAGGTGTGAAAATGTCCAACAGGAAACACGATTTTTTTCCTTTTTCCATTATTTTATTTTATTTCCTATTTTCCCTTATTTCATTATGGACATGTGTGAATTTCTCTTTGGGAGACATGAATAGGAATTTTTTGGAATATTTTGCTGTTGTTCCTTCTCAACATTCATTTTTTTAAAAGATTTTTACTTAGTGATGGTATTGTTGTGCTATTGTGTTGAATTTTGGGGGATCCTTTTTGGGGTTGATAGTTTTTTAAATCTATTTGGGGAGAATGCTTGTGGTTTTTGTTTATATGACTGCTATGGCTACTGAGCACTATCCTGAGGTTTGGGTTTCTTTTTTTCTTTTTCTTTTTTTTTTTTTTTGCTTGCCAAAGGACACAGTCAACAAAACTAAAAGACAACCTGCAGAATGGGAGAAGGTATTAGCAAATGACATATCAGATAAAGGGCTAGTTTCCAAAATCTATAAAGAACTTATTAAACTCAACACCAAAGAAACAAACAATCCAACCATGAAATGGGCAAAAGACATGAAGAGAAATCTCACAGAGGAAGACATGGACATGGCCAACATGCACATGAGAAAATGCTCTGCATCACTTGCCATCAGGGAAATACAAATCAAAACCACAATGAGGTTTGGGTTTCTAATATGGCTATGTTGGCTGCAATAATTACTGGTTTATTATCTGAGTTGTTGCTATATTTTAAAAGATGATGAGGTGGAGGTAGTATTAAAGTTTAATGGTATAGGAGATTGGGTTATTTATGATACAGGTGACTCTGGATTTTTTAGTGAGGAGGCTATGGGTATTGCGGCGTTGTATAGTTATGGTACTTGATGGTGATTATTACTGGTTGATCATTGTTGACTGGTGTTTTAGTGACTATAGAAGTTACTCATGGTAATTAAGAATTAATAGGCTAAGGGCTATAGTAATTATAAAAGAGAGAAAATATAATTAGGCCTTTTTGGTTAGAAATTAAGGTTGAGGATTTTATTTGGAAATAAGAGATTGATTTGGGTAATACATTTTCTAGCCAGATTATGTCTAGGAGTACTGATGCTGATTTTTGGCTAATAGGCTTATTTTTGGTGTGAAGTGATGTATGATGATAGGATAATAGCCTAAGAGATTGGAGAATTTGAAGAAGTTTGATGGATAATTAAACTTGAGGCCTTATATTGTGAGGTTTAGTTCTAGTGCCAGAATGAAACCTAAGAGGGTCACTTTGAGTGGGAGACTTCAAATTACTCTCTCTTCATAGTCCTCAGACATCTGCAGAGCCCAGAGAACATTATAAGATAGACTTTGGGGTAGAACAGAGTTGTGATTGTGTAACAGAGCAGAGCTTACCTGACACACACAGTGAAATTTACTGACATACTCTCCTTACTAGAGTGCTCTCATGAACTGTTGTAACTGGCCATCAGTGATGAAGACACATAAAAGTAAAGGGAAAAAACCTACCTCTTCTGGTGATGGTTTTTGGTTTGAACTGTTTGATGTTCTCAGCAAGATTTATCCTTTTTGGCCAACATATTCTGCACACTGTCCCCTTTGGTATACAGTTCTGTCTTTGACTTTATCCTTGTTCAACTTCACAAATTAAGGGAAATTATATTGATACTTAATTGCGTGTTTGTTTAGAAAATGTAGTGTGTTAGCAGCTTGTAAATGTGGAATTTGTTCTATTTATTTGTTACATACTTGTAGGCGACATGAGGAAAAGCCAACTGGAAGCAAATTATCCAAACTAACCTACTGAAATGGTGAGGATTTCTTATTTCATCTTCTTTTAAGTTAACAGGATTCATATAGACATGTGAATTAAAAACAGAACACCATAGGTATCCTTTGTTTGCATGTGTATCAGCCTCTGAAGGAATAATTAATTTCCTTTTTTGGGATACGTCTCTTGGGAGACATGTCTTGGGAGATATGTCTTTTGGGATATGAGGTCAAGATCTTTGAAATTTATTTTGTTGGTCAAGGAATGAAGAAGCAGCAGACAATGCATGGATATTCTAGTTAATGAAGTGCAGTGCCTTTAAATTCACTGGCTCCTTATCTTTTTATCATCCGTTACTTTTTTTCCTCTTTACATTATTTCCCAAGGTAATTTTTGTTTAAATGTGGTGAGTAAACCCAAAAGTTACAAGAAATTCTTTAAGTGTCATAAATTTTACAGGGATACAAGGGAAACCCATTTATACATCTCTCCCTTCTCTATGCCTCTGAGATGGAGTCATAGCTAGATAATAAATGATATATCTGATCGCAGTAAACATTTGAAAAATAACGTGCTACTATCTATTAGATTTTAGCCTATGCACATATCTTCTGACTTAGCCTATTCACTTTTGGGAATCTATGTACACAGTAAAGATGATAATACATAAATCGTGTATACAACAGGGTTTATTTTATCTTTGTTTATAACTGTAAAAACCTGGAATTAATCTGAATATCTAAACATAGGTGAATGGCTATATAAGTTAAGATGTGATTATAATAAAGAATATTTCACACCATTAGTATAAACAAGTTAAAGTAATACTCCTGACATGATATATAAATGTAACTTGGCTCTCGATATGTAAGAGGGCAGTCATAGAGAAAAGGGTATTGTGTGAACCAGTTTCTCTTAAAAGAAAAAGAACTCTCTATATTGGTATGAGCATAGACTCATGCCTCAAAAGAATGCACACTAAAATTTTAACATTTAACTCAGGGGCAGCATAGCTGGGGAAAGAGTGTGAGCTAATAACATTTTAATGCCTCTGTATTATTTAGCACGAGATAGCAAGTACACATTTCTTCTGTAATTTTGGAAATCATAAAGTATATAAAGTTTTTTGACAAAAAACTGAGGAATGAAGATAAATATACCTGACTCTATTATGTAGGAAGCTCTTTTATCATGTTTAAAATAATTTTCTTTATTTTAATAAAGTCTAATATTTTTTTTTCCTAAGGGTTTCTACTTTTAGCTTTTGATGCCAGATTTCTCTTAGGTATAAATTACAAAGACCCATGTCAGACCTTATTTATATGCAAGTACCTGCAAATGGAAAACGTGACAGAAAGTGGAACTAGCTACACAAAGATAGTGAAGTACATTTCTGCTGCACAAGTCACTAGGCAGAGGTCACTCCTCTCCTCTATGATTCCACCTCCAAAGAAACAAAGAAGGCAGGTGTCCAAGTATTATTTCACAAGGTATCACTAATGATCACCAATACGTCTAGGTCACTGCTTTTTCTGGAGACATGCAAGAAGACTACAATTTTCACAAGCTTTTAGAGTAAGGCATGGGTTAAGACTTTGAGCAATGACATGTGAGACAAAATAGTGTGCATATTTCCAAGTGAACAAGTAATAAACTTTCTATTATTGTTGTTTATTACCAGAACATGAACTATTATACCTGAGACTAGTTACCATGCAAACCTCAGTAGTTTGTATAATACTTTGATCTTATGTATCAGAGTTGTCGGAATTTTTGTAAATAGGGAACACAAAAATTTAAATTTTTCTGTGAGGCGCAAGAAACTTTCACTTCTATAAAATTTAAACTTTTACCCAAAGGACTTTGCCCTAAGATTGATCTAGGTTCATATCTTACTTGGTAATACTGTACAAACTACTCCACTTCTCTGGGCCACAGTTTCTACCAGTAAAATGAAAGTATGTATACTTATACCATATGGTTCCATGTATTAAATGAAATAATGTGTAACCCAGTGTATTATATGTCATGTGTGTTCAAAGACTGCTAGCCACCTTCTTGGTAGATCCTTGTGAAAATATTCTAAGTGGACTTGAAGAAGTAAAGAGAGAGAGCATTAAGATAAAAAGAAGGAAGCTATTATTGGTAATAGAAACTCCCACTCCTCCAAATTTGATTAGCTATGTTCTTTGAGATCCTGGAGGAAGGTTGGTCAAGAGTTTTTATCCTTTGGACTCTTAGGTGTTTGAGTTTATTTATTCCATGATGGGAGAAAATCTAAGGTTTGTCTCACCTAGCTCTAATCTATACATATTGACTGAGTCCTATTTAATTTTTCTATTTAATTTTAAATTTATTTTTAATATGTTATAAGCCTCTTCTAGTTTGAGCTCCTTTTCCATCATCTTCTACCTCACAGGTGTTAGCTTCCAAGGTAAACAAAGTATCATTGCCCTATCTTCCACCTTTCTACTTCAATTCCAAGACAGTGACTATTAAGGGAGATCTGAAAAAAATAGTAGAGGAATTGGCACATGCACTTGCTCTGGCGTGAAGGTCCCACACAGGAAATTTTATAGGTAGAAGCAAATGCCAGAAAAGCACTGGTAGTTATGCTTTTATAAATTGGATTAATTTATGTACATCATTCATTCACTTGTAAGACAATGGAACAATGGGAATGGAAGAACTTCCACATCAATAAATTGAACTGCTTGTTTAAATAAATCCATGCAAGCCATTGAGAGTTGGAATGGGTGTGCTCAGTAATTTAACTTCTAGTTAAATATTTGGGAAAGGTATTTTACTATGACATATTTAGATAGATTGGGGTAATTCAAATTACAAAGTTGTGATATGGTGGTTGATAGTCTACTTTGAACAATTACTCCAGGACAAAGTATTTCTATTCTCTCTTATAAGAGATTGGTCTAGGAATGGCCAATTGTGGCCATTGATATAGGACAGAGAATCTAGGAGGCACTCTTGCAAGTTTCCCCCACTCTCTTAGTCTCTTTGAGACTCAGAAAGAGATAATGTCTTTCTTCCTCTAAATGTTGTCATGTTTGTATATGATGCCTGGAATTATTGCAGGCACAATGTAACCATGAGGGTGTCATTTTGAGGACAAATTTGACAAACTGAGATCTTTTGTGACATGACTAACCTCTGATTATACTGATCCCGGAATTATATCATGAGAAACATCTTGTTATGGAGGGTGGTATTTTTTTTATTATTATTTAAGACATTTGAGTGGGACTTTTTTGTTATTTGTCATCTAGGACATTTAATACATAGATTAGAAAAGTTAATTTGGGATAGAATTCACAATGATTCAAGAATTGAGTGAATATTTTTGTGCTTTGCGAAAGAGAGCTCATGATGAACACACATTACAATCTCTGCCCTCAGATTTTGCAGTTGAATAAGTAATTAGACAAATCTGCATTACAACACAGTGTGCAGTTACATGGTGTCTGATGTCACAGAAGGGTGCCTAAACCAGTGTTCCAAGATTGGGAAAGGTTTTCCATAGACTAAAACTTCCAGTTAGAGATCAAAATGATGAAGGGATGTTGGCTAGGCATATGGAAGGACAGTAGTGAAGACTATTTTTAGTGACAAATGACAAGAAGTTATTGGCTGTTGTGATCCAGATGCTCAGTGGTAGTTTTAGGTGTAGCTACATCCAGAGGCTCAAGTCATATCATCATAAATAGACTAAATAGTATAGACAAATGGAGAGATGGGAGTTGCCATTTAAAAAAGGTGGGTTTGGGATATGAGTTTCAGAGGCATTATCTGGAAACTCAGTTTTGAACATATTAATTTTGAGATACCAGTTATTTTTTCAGATGGGGACCTCGATGGAATATTTGAATATATAAATCTAGAGTTCAGGGAAATTTTCTAGGCTATAGAGACATATTTGTGAGTTGTTCGTATATGGATACATAGTATTTAAAGCCATGAAGCTAAGATAATATTGCTGTAGATGTGAGAATAGATAGAAAAGAGAAAAGGTCCAAGAATAAGGTTTTGATTCCAACATGCCAGGATTGGAGAGATAAGAGAAAACCGGTAAAGAATATGATAATAAGCAACTCACAGAATAAAAATCAGGAAATCCAGGTCTTGGAAGCAGGGGTATGTCAATATGAGAAGCAGAGAGACTAAGAAAAAAGTGTTCCACAGGCCCTCCTTCCCCCACCAGGTTCTGTCTATGCTCCAAATTCAGCCTTCTCTCCAGTGATAATGGATGGAACATACTCCTAGAAAAAGCCATCCTTCCCTTTTCTATGTCTTCCCAACCTTTTTGATGTGGAAAAGAATAGTTTGAGCTAAATATAGTAAAGGTTTGGATTTATTTTCCAGATAAAGTTGAGGAGAGGAATGAATAATACAGAAGAAAAATAAGAAAATACTTACTACTTTTATTTGTGTTCTCCTTAAGCCTTCAAGCCCAAATTCTTTTTTTTTTTTTTTAAAGATTTTATTTATTTATTCATGAGACACACACACACACAGAGGCAGAGACATAGGGAGAGGGAGAAGCAGGGGACTCAATCTCAGGACCCCGGGATCATGACCTGAGCCAAAGGCAGACAGACGCTCAACAACTGAGCCACCCAGGTGTCCCTCAAGCCCAAATTCTCAGGGGTACCTGGGGAACTAAAATCCCAGAAATATAGCAAGTTATAATTCAAACCATAACCCTCCCACCTCACCTTCTTTATCCAAAGGTATTTCTACCATCAAATAGTTTTATATTTGCTCGTAGGTCTTAATATTCTTGTAAAATTCCATAATCAGAACATCTGAAATAAAGGTGATTTTCTGCTTTCCTCCTTAATGTAGCTATGTAACCAAACTCAATATATAGAAAGGTGTGAGATATAATCAGTGCACAAAGGTCACTTAGTAATCAGGAGAGCTGAATCCTATACTCTGTTGGGATATTAACAAGATTTCAAATAGGGGAGCAAGTAAGCTTTGAATTCAGAGTCTAACTCTAGAACCCATACTTATCAACAAGTACTCGAGCTGCTTCTTGGACTGCTGTGAACGTGATTTGACACCTTTAAAAGCACTCCTATAGGTACTACTGTCTTTTTTTCTTATTTCACAGATCATCCAGGATGACATCCAGGATGGCATCTGGATACTGATTATACTCTAGGTACCCGTTAAAGACTCCTTTCTAAAGAGTGTGTGTGTGTACGTGTCCGTATATATGTGTAAAATACTGGTTGCTTTGGATTGATATGTTGAGCCTATTTAGAAAATGTTTTTCTTTTCTAAACACCCATTGGCCTTATTGTCACTAGATGGCAGAAACAGATCCTACTTCTGTGAGAAAATGAGAGTTCGTTTTGCATTCGGGAAGGGCACAGAAAAGCTTCCCACAGACAATGTTTACAGGCTTTCTTTATTTTGACATTTCTTCTGAATACATTAATGTTTTTGGAAATTCCCTGTTAGGTCCCCTGCAGGGGTATGCTGCAAAGTGATCTTGGCTTACACAGAAAAAGAATGGCTTGCATTATACACTTTGCATTTCAGTTTATAATTTTAGAATCTAAAACTACTTTATTTAAGGCAGGGGGGAGAGTGTGAAGAGGGTGGAGTTAAATACTAAGACAAATCAGGATATTGTATCCCATTATGAAACCACTGCCATTGTAAAATTTTCTTGGAGCCACTTATGCCTTTATTAGAAATAAATCTCTATAGGGTAAGAGGAATGGAAAATCAGGGTGTCAAATATAAATACTTTAAAAAATTCTCCATGTGAATTTCTGTACTGGAGAGAGAATGTTTTATTCTTAATTTTTTTCCCAAATTAGTTATTGCTTCAAAGTGCCAATAGTTTATTCTAAAATTAAATAATTGGAAGGGTATTTATTTTAAAAGCCAAACTGATGATTTAGAGACTAAGAACAATGTTTTCTAGGTATCCAGTCACTAATCCTTAATTGCTTTATACATATGCCAATTATAAACTTTCCTTAAAAATGCCTATATATATGTGTGTGTTTGCTTCTCAGGCTGAAATTATAGATTAAGGATTATGCTGTGTACATATATTCCCTCCTATCTTTGAAACACTTGAAAAAAGTCTTATATTTTAGAAATTATTTTTATTCCTCTTACAAAAAATTTTTAGGTTCTTTAGGGTTATATCTGGCCCATGGAAAGGACAGTTTTAACCTTTTATTTACTTGCTTAAAATGCAACTTTACAATATATATTTCATTGTAGTCGTGGCTGTGGGAGTTCCAAAGCCATAGGAAGAAATGCTTGGTGAGTTCATTTGCATACCAATACCCAGAATGCTTTTCCAGCTCACTGCCATTTAATAGAAGTCAGCTGGTATCAGAGCCCTGGGAACAAAACGGAACCACTTTGACATGCTTCTCTGTGCACGCACTGGGTTCTTTTTCTGCATCAAGAACACAATAAAAACTCAAAATTTCATCTCTGCTATGAATTTTTTATAAATATAACTAGAATATTTTTAAACCTCTATTTCTTTACAACTTTTTTTAACCCCTCCTATGAAATGTTACTCTAATTATTACTATGATAAAATTCTAATGGGTATGTGGGTCTCCAACTACTGATTACCGGAATAGAAGTTCATTTGAGTAACTTGTGATTCTGAACACAAGTGGGAGAATTGGGAGAACATATACATCTGTTTTTTTTTTAAAGGTGAAATTAGAGAGAGTGGGGTGTATTTGAGAAAATCTATAGGTTTGGTGGCTGGGCGTTGAGAGGTCAAGGTTCATGCAAATTAAGAATTCAACAGATCTCTTTTAAATTTTTCTAAAATGGTTTTGATCAGAGGTAAGGGCTGGTGAGGTAGAAAGTGTGAGTTTTCTGGAGTGTGTCAAAAGGAAGTCAATTATGACTATTTGATGGCATTGTGGGTTCTTGTCAATAGGTTATGGTGCGGTGATAGCATTGTGGATGTGATTTTTTAAGGGCCATTCATTAGAGTTGTATATGAAAGTTTTACAGATTAAATGATATGATATCCAGGATTTTCTTTAAAATAACATGAGAGTGGGGAAAAAGGAGTTGGGTAGAGATGAGATAAGATTGCTACGTGTTGATGATTTTTGAATCTGGGCAATGGATACATGAAGGTTCATTATACTTGTTCTGTCCACTCTTGAAGCTGCTAAAATGTCCTACAATAAAAGTTTTGGAGGGGAGAAATGAAGAAATGAGTCATAAGAGACATGAGCATTTGAGTTTAGTCTGTATTTTCTTCCCAAAATATATTGTGATTTATGTCCTTAGGTACTTTATCACATACATCTATGTGAAAGGAAGTTATTTCCTCAATTAATAAATAAGAAAAGGGAAGCCATGCATATTTTTCTTGAGTTATGTCCTCCTTCCACCTGCTTCACAGCTTAGTCTGTCTCTCTTGGATCTGTAATCATGTTCCCTCTTCTAGACCCTATTCTGTAATATTAAAAGAGTCTCTCTCATATTATAAAAATTGTTTGGATCTCATAACCTTTTCTTATCACTCTTCTTTTGTAAGATTCTTTAAAGGATCATCTTAAATTTTCTCTATTCCTTTCTTACCCTATCATTCCTTAAAATAATAGTGAAAAAAATATATCATGGATTCAAACAAGCAAATGACAAGAAAATAAATACCCATGTGTCATTTAGCTGTGAATAAGTAGAATATTACCAGTTACTCAAAATTTCTAATGTGTCTCTCCTTTATCTCCTTTTGTGCTATTTTGTATAAAATGCAGTAAAGTGAGCATTTACTGAAATTTTTGCTTGTCTTCTTTATATTTTTCTTTATTAAGTTGCCACTATGTATATATTTTTAAACACTATTGCTCAGTTTTGCCTGCTTGATAACATTTCACATTTTGAATCATACAGTAGTATTCTTCTGTGTCATGTTTTTTTCAGTCAACTATGTTTTAGGGATTTGTCTATGTTGACGAGAGTAATTAGAGTTTATTTATCTTTACAAATGTATAGTAGTCCATTATATACTTATAGCATGATATAAGTATACATATATATATATTTCATTGTTGGCAGACATTTATCCAGGTTTTGTGCTTTTAGAAAATAGTACTGTGCATATGCATATTCTAGTGTATATGCAAATAGGGTAATGCATACAAATTCCTCTAGGGCAGTTTTGGGTCAGAACATGGGTATCTTTGACTTTTCTAGGTAAAGGCAAATTATTTCCAACGTGTGAACCATAATAAGCTGCATTTAAGATTTCTCATGGTTTCACACTATTGTAAATTGTGTGTTCATCTAGTGTTATCAATACTTGATGTCAAAATGTTTTTGTTAATGTGGTGTGCTGATATATGAAGAAGTAACTATGGAACGTCTTTGATTATTAGGAAGGTTTAGTATCTATTCCTATGTTTTGTTGGATAATCAAGTTTCCTACGGTGTGAATTATCTCTTCAGGATGTTTGACAATTTCTATTTAATTTGTTAACCTTATTGCACAAAATGGTAGGAGTACTAGTCATTCTCCAAACCTTTCAATTCTGGTTGCTTCTGCCATAATATCTATAAAATTGCTCTTGTTGAGGTCTTTACCAATGGTCATGTTAACAAATGCAGTGAACAATTTTCAGTTTTCATTTTACTTGATTTTTAAATTTCTCCATTGTATTTAACAACTCCTTTTTTCCCACTGACATCATATTCTATTTTTCTCTACCTTGGCTTTTCTTTTCAGTGTCTGCGTGCTTCTTTTCTCTTCTTCCTCCTCTCTCTTGTTTCTTTATTTTTATTTTATTTTATTATTTTTTTAACCAACCTCCAATAACATGTTATTTAGGGTTCCATTCTGAACTCTCTTTTCTTCTCATTATCTACTGTTTTCCTGGGACTTTTATATGAGTGGCTCCATTTGCCTAAAATCTACAATATATTTTCTTTCTTCCACTCTGTAAACCATCCTCCAGTCCTTGCCTGTTTCTCTTTCTCTTCCACTGATTCTCACTGATTTTAATACTCATTTAACACTAGAGGTTTCATATTCAATGGAAATTACCCTGGGAGATTTCCCTCAACTTCTTGGCTCAAGTGATACAATCTTTTAGCATCCTGTACTTTTCTAATATATATATATATAGTCATGTATATATTTGTTTCTTGACCTTGTTTTTCAGTAGACCTGAATATTCATGTGTTGACTCTGTCCTTGTTTGTTCACACCTGCATTCCTGGGTCTCAATATTGTTCCTGATATATAATGAGGTCTTAATAAATATTCTTGAATAAAAGAATAAACAGACTTAGGCCTATGACTTTGGATAAATGAATGATAATATTTAACAACAAAGGGAATTTAAGAGGTAAGAGAGTTTATTAGAGAAGTTGAAGGGTTTGGTTTTGGACGTGTGATATTCCAAATGCTTTTGAGTGGGATATTCAAGAAGGAAGGCGATAGAATGCTTTGCTATATGGATCTGAAACTGGCTTAAGATTATTGATCTTTACAGTATCAATATGTAGAGGATAAAAGTGGCAAGGAGAAAAAAATGGCCCAGGGAGTGTGTGTAGCCTGAAAAAGAAGACTATACACAGATGTACCCTAGAGGGTGACTGGTCTTATTCAGGACTTTCCTCCTTGGAAGATTTTCTCAGCTCAACACATTGGGCCTGAGAGGCACTGAGTTATAGAAATAAAATATTTAATTTTGTAAGATGTCTGAATATATAATTTTCATATTTTCATAAACATCATCATGGGCAGAGCATTGTCTGTAAAATTGTATGTCTGTTTGTGCTTATTATTTTTTAAATTATGACACTTCCTAAAGCCCTCAGCCCTAAAAGACTCAGAATAAAACCCAAAACCTTTATATCATGGCCTGGAAGGACTTATGCCTCCATGCCCCCAGCATGACTTTGTCCTCTTTGTCTTCTCCCTTTCTGCTTTCTCATCTGCTCTGACCTCACGGGCCACCTCAGTGTTCTCTGAAGATGCCAAGTGCCCCTCTGCCTCAAGTGCTTCCCTTGAGGAAAACAAGCTCCACTGACATATTTGCTCCCTTCTTTCTTTATGTTTCTGGTCAAATATCACCTTAACAGAATGACTTTACTTAACTGTCTATCTGAAATAGCAAACCATCCCCTTTTATTCTGCTCGAGTTTTCTTTTTTATCTACTATTTATTTAATTTGTATCCCCTTCCTTCCCCTCTCTTCAATATAATAATGGAGTATAAATCCTTGGTGTTTGGCTCATTCTTACAACCTCAATGCTTGTACCAGTGCTTAGTACTTAAAAGCCACCCTACAATACTTTGTGAAATGAATAAGGGTCTCAAAAAAGACAGCAGAAAATGTAGAAAAGCTATGTTGTGGTGGTTAAGTTCAATGATTCTCTGGTCTGCCTGCCTGTGTGTGACTCTGTCACTCACTTGTTGGGCAAATTACTTATCTTTCCGTACTTCATTTGCCTTATATTTCAATTGAAGGTCATAATTCCACTTACTTCATATTGTTACCACGAAGAGTAAAAAAGGTATTACACAGAAAAGTTTTGTTCTACGTGCTTGTTCTAATGTCCAGTACATAGGAAGCCCTCAATAAGCACTTAACCCTTATTATTAACAGCCCAAATCATTGCAACTTACAGGTTTCACCATTTATTTGGGAAGTATTTATTGTGTACTGCTACATGCTAGACATTTTGCTAGAGATTGGGGTATACAATGATTAATAGGATACAGATATACCTTAAAAACTATTTCACGAGACCAGAATTAAAGATATATTTATCTTTTAAATATTTTGAATCAACCTGCAATTTATTATCAAGTGTCCAACACTCAAATACTTTTTTGAAGAATAGCATTTTTTTTTCTTTTTACCTTATACATCTATAAATACCAATTCAAATTTCCACCAGGGCTTAGCAAGTTGATATTTACTGAAACTCAACTCTGGGAAAACTCTTCCTTCAGCTCATATATTATTGATCCTTAGCTCAATGAAGAGAAACATAAAAATCTTCTAATAATTATACTCCCACTCCAAAATCTGTGGTTTACAAGCATAGGAAATAGTCAATGATAGATTCAAGATACTGCCCCTTTATCATTTATCTCACTTTAAATTTTATTCATCTTTGTATTTTTTTTCCTTGTGAGTTGAGGAAGCAATGAGTAAATATGGCTTTGGCTTAAAATACCATGTATAAGGGTATTCAAAAACCATTCTTGTTCCTTCAGTCCCACCACACCCCAAACACGTGTTCAGGTAAGTTTCTTGGA
This sequence comes from Vulpes lagopus, assembly GCF_018345385.1. Classification (NCBI taxonomy): domain Eukaryota; kingdom Metazoa; phylum Chordata; class Mammalia; order Carnivora; family Canidae; genus Vulpes; species Vulpes lagopus. Next base: position 77,155,083 of record NC_054827.1, on the reverse strand, counting down.
GACCATGTCTTCTTAAGAATGTCTTTCTTTCTTTTTGGCCTTCTTCTTTTCTTTTCTCTCTCTCTCTTTTTTTTATTTTGGTGTTCTCTCAAAAACTCCTTTAAGCCTAAATCCTTGCTTAGCACCTTGTGAGTTGTGTTTGTTAGTTGGTTGCTATATGATATTTCCCCTGTTTTTAGCAGCATATCATTTAATCCTCATTTCCTTAACGTTAAAAAAATAATTTTTTTAAGAAGCAAGATAAAGGCCTCTCTTCAAATCAGATCTGATGTCTTTTCCAGGAAATTAACAATACATCTGGCCTTATGAGTAGTTGTTATAATTTGGGCAGTATTAAAGAGTTACCTCTTCTTATCCCACTCCTCTGAACAACCACAACAAATTCCCACCAATTGCTAGCTGGAGTGTAAAATACACATTCGAGTATAATTCTTCTGGATCCTGATAGTTCTTAGTACTTTCAGAGTCCTGTGCTCAAATAAAAATAATAATGAAGGAATGTAAGTTCTATCTTTTATTACTCTATCACTCTAGGAACTTCACAAATATGGTCTGTATGCCTGGGGTGGGGGATAGTGTCTCAGTGTGTGGGAAGGGAACATCACAAGAGATGCCACACAAGAGACTTATGAGAATGCCAAAGATAAAAGTCATCTATTTTATACTTTTTCCTAGAGACTCCCATGAAGAAGTAGATTTACATCTGAGAACTAGAATGCAGTGATAATTCTAAAATTTAAGAATAAAAGGAGTATTTTTGAATTAATTGGATTTTCCTTCCCGCTTGCACTTGTATTAGTGAAAGGACAGAATATTTGATTAAAAAAATAATTTAGTCTTATTCTTCCTTTGACATCAGAAACCCTTAATTTCAAAAAATATTTCCTATTAAGTTTGTGAGTCACTTACCAATTCTCCACCAAGCACGTTATTAGTGATATTAGAATTAGGGTGTTGCCGGTATGTGATTATAAATTAGCTGTTCTAAATAGTGTCAGACATTTGCAATAGTTTTAGCTCAAGATATACTTCTACTTTCATTGTTAATTTATTTTTGCACCAATAGGCTTCAGCTTGCCCCCAAAGATTTTGTGAGTTAAGCCTCATGATTGCTTTTAATGAAAAAGCTTATTGCCATTAGCAAACTAGGTATAATGTTCGTGACTAAAAGAATTATGAAACTCCTAGGGATGAGTGGCAGATTTTAATACTCTGCTTAAATCAAGCAGAGAAATTAGGTTCAATGCTGAGAGAAGAGAATGCTGTTTACCAGTGCACATCTAGGAGGTGGCTGCGACAAACCAGGCTCCACACCAGATGAAAAAGGCAGGCTTCTTCTAGTCAGAGAAGCTTATAACCTTGTGCTGAAACAAAAGCAAATAAGTGATCCTTTAACAAGCAGTGTTTCAAGCTCTCTGAAAGAGATTAACAAAGGCTACAAAGAGAACTTTCAATTGTATCTTGAATGTTCTTTAAGCATTTGAGAGAAAAAGAAGGATGTTGTAGGCAGAAAGAAGTATGTGCCCAGTAGAAGCCATGAATGGTACACTAAGATGTCTCATACGGCAAGATCAGAGAGATGGAGAAGAATGCTGAGAAGCATGATAGGAGAGGCAGGGGACTTTTTAAAGCATAGCTGACATTGGACTTCATCTAGTAAATTATAGAAACTGCTGCAGTTTTAGAAAGATCATTTGAGGTGCATTTTGAATGATAGATTGAAGTCAGAATGGTATTGCTCTAATCAAGGCAAGAAATCAAGAAGAAACTAATTAAGTTGGTGCCTGTTAGAACTGAGAAGACAGGAGGACTTTCCAAGAGCTCTAGGTAACTGACTGACTAGAGAATAAAAGGGAGGTTTCTTGCTTGACAACTAGTTCAAGGGTAGCATCATTTTATAGAGTGTTGGCAGAAGAAAACATTTAAAGGTGAAAGAGAATTAGTAGTTTGAGCATCTTTAACCTGAAGTTAATAGGGTGTATGTATAAAAATTCATAGTATGAAGTTAATAATGGTGATTAGTACCCCATAAAGATAACTAGTTGAGAGATACAGATTATTTGAAATTGTGAGGCATAAGACTGAGATAACACAGGAAGTGAGTAAGGTGAGACTAAAAATGGACAAAGAAGGGAACAGGGAGGAAGATGGAAACTTAAAAGCCTTGCAGATAAGGCCAGTCTCCAAAAGAGGGACAAAGAGTGTTGTTGGAAAGTGAATAGAGAACCAAAAAAAAAAAAAAAAAAGTTGCATTATCCTAGCTAAGGGAGGCAAAACTTTCAAAGATATGGGAATGGTCAGTAGTGCCAAAGGTATCTTTGGGACCAAGGAAAATGAGGGCTTAAAAGTGACCCTTGACTTTGGTAACTAGGAGATGATTATTGATCTAAAGGGAAGCAATTTTATTTTGGATATTAACCCCTTATCAGATATGTCATTTGCAAATATCTTCTCCCATTCAGTAGGTTGCCTTTTCATATTGTTCATGGTTTCCTTTGCTGTGCGAAAGCTTTTTATTTTGGTGTATTCCCAATAGTTTATTTTTGTTTCATTTGCCAGAGGAGACATATCTAGAAAAATGTTGCTAAGGCCAGTGTCCGAAAGATTACTGCCTGTGTTTTCTTTTAGAAATTTCATGGTTTCAGGGATCCCTGGGTGGCGCAGCGGTTTGGTGCCTGCCTTTGGCCCAGGGCGTGATCCTGGAGACCCGGGATCGAATCCCACATCACGCTCCCGGTGCATGGAGCCTGCTTCTCCCTCTGCCTGTGTCTCTGCCTCTCTCTCTCTCTCTCTGTGACTATCATAAATAAAAATTTAAAAAAAAATAAAAAAAAAAGAAATTTCATGGTTTCAGATCTCACATTTAGGTTCTTAGTCCATTTGGAGTCTATTTATATATATATAACATAAGAAAGTGGTCCCGTTTCATTCTTTTGCGTATAGCTGTCCAGTTTTCTCTGCACTGAAGAGGATTTTTTTCTCCATTGTATATTCTTGTCTTTATTGTCAATGAGTAATTAACAATATAAGGATGGATTTATTTCTGGGTGCTCCATTCTGTTCTGTTGATCCATGTTTCTATTTTTTGTACCATTACCGTACTGTTTTGATTACTGCAGCTTTGCAATATATCTTGAGATCTAGGATTGCAGGGACAAGAGTCAAATTTAGTGGTTAAGAAGTGCCTGGGAATTGTGGAAACTGAACAGTGGATGCATATGACTCTTTAAGAAGCTTGAGTCTAAAAGAAACAAGAAATTAAAAAATAAAGTTGTGAGATTGGTAGTGGGCAAAGAAAAATATTTTCTGAATTTATTTTTCACCTTTTCTTTTTCCACTGAAAGATAACTAAAAGAACTCAGCTGAGAACAAAAGCATTAAAGAAATAAATTGTATGTGATATTGCTTTTCATTTATAAGATATTTAATGTCAATAGAAACAGAAGGGTATCTCACAGAATAAAAGTGATCCTTGATGTTAAATACTTTATGAAAAACTCTATTTCTTTTCTATTATGATGTTGATCAGTAAAGACTTGATTGTTGAGCAGAAATATTGATCTAGATAAGAGGCAAAGTTGTATTCTTGAATAGGAATAAGGGCCATTTCTTTCCTAGAAGAAGCATCGGACGAAATTATGATGCTTGAGGAGTGTATCATTTTTTGAAAAAAGGTAAGAGGCAGGAGGTTGAGAAAATCAGTTAGATGATGATGATCTTGGTTTACTGTACAAAATAGGTGGCAAATATATACCAAGGGTAAGTAGGTAAATGTTTAATACTGGTTTCAAAGGAATAATGAATGAAGTTTTAGGACACATATTCTGGAAATGAAAAAGAGTACTAATAAAAGACATTAAAAATGACCCATCTAAAGGGCATTGTTCAAATCAGAAGCTGTATATTTGTAAAAGCCCCAAGCATCATGACTTTGTGATTTTTCTCTAGTACTGCTCAGTACATAGAAATGAAAGGAGTGAATGACTGTGCTTATCCAGGGCTGAATATGTATACAGAGTAGAGGACTTGTCAGCCCTAAGGACTTGAGATGCTGCCAACAGAAAGACTTCAGTTAGTGATTGAGGATTCTTGGCTGGATAAGGACGAAGGTAAGACCAGAAGAAAACCCACATAGGGACCTGGAGAACCACGAAGGGTAATGGCTGATACTTCTGGAAGTGAGTGTAAGTGCACTCAGAGAAAAGACAGAAAGGAGCCAGAATTTCTTGAAAATGTATTGGGAGCTACACATATCGGAGAGATTGTAAGCGCCCATGAGTTGAGAGAAGTAACAGGAAGTACAAATGACCCCAAGGAAAACAAAATGATCTTTATAAAACAAATCAGGATGATTTTTAATTCATTAAGTGCAAAATGGTATTTTTAGAGCAAAGTCAGTAATACAAATACAGAGTAGAGAAATAGACAAAGACAAGTAGAATAGATTTGGGAAATATCTTAACAAAGGTCTGTATATTTAAGGCCTTTGGGGTTCAGGAAATAATATGGATTATTTTCTTTTAGGCAGTTGCAGAAATTTAAGGATTTAGGGACATTTTTGAAAAGTTAGTTGAATGTGTGAGGCAAGAAATGGAAGTGAATTTCCTAACTGTAAGAAAGCAAAAAGATATATGAGATTTTCTCCCATCTCTACCCATTGTACAAACAATAGGCTGGCAGGAGCAATGTGAAAGAAATTGTTGCATAGATATATTTATTTCAGGCAGAACATTGGGAGTCTGTATCATGTTCTTGGTTATAATTTGCATTGTGATTTTGTATTTTTTTCTCATGGGTACTAAAAATAATAAGGTTTTTCTAGAAATGGATGGTTATATATAAAACAAGCATTAGCTATGGTTTGTTCTCTAATGTCAAATTTATAATCATATAATACATCGAATGGGGTAATAATAAATGACTCATGAATGGATCAAATGATGGATCTCGCACTTGACGTGCACGTAGTCTTACCCTAGGCCACTGAGCCAGACTTTCAGATGGGCCCTTACCTTTTCATTGCTCTCTGTGGGCCATAGCTCTCATCAAGCAGTGTCCCTGGACAGCTGGCTCTGCCATGAACCATCTGGAGTTCTTACTCCCTAGTGATACCCATTACAGAAAAGTTTCAAGTCCTCAACTTCACCTTTAGGGAATCTATATATCATTTAATGAGACATCCAGCAGCACATTTGCAAGATGATGTTGACCAAAAAAAAAAAGTGTTTGGAAGAATTCTAACAGTTTTATTTTAAGAGAAATTATAACCATATGAAAATATTGGTATCAGCAGAGGTCCACCTTCCTGAGGAGCAAACAGCAAACACAAACTGAGCAAGTACTATGTGCCAGGTACTGTGCTAAGTGCTTTGGATGCATTATTTAACTATGTCCAGCAAATGATTATTTATAATCTATAAATTAGAAATCTGAGTTTTTAATGGGTGAGGAACTTGCTCAATGAATGAAAAGCAGGCTATCAACTCAGAACGGTTTGTGTACACATGTTCATTCAACTTTTTGTTTTTTGAGGACTTGCTGGGTTTAAGATATCATTTTAGGTGGGGGGAATAAGAAGATATGTAAAACATACATTTCCAGTCAAGCAGTTCACACTTTCGTAGGCCAGATAAATGTGCAAACCACCTTCTATAATATACCAAGGCAAGTTCTAAAATAGAACTGTAAACAGTTCTTTGGGGGTAGATAGGAGAACGTTTTTTCCTAAGGAAGGAGAGAAAGATTTCACAGAGGAGGTGAATTTTGAACTGGGCTATGAAGTATGATGGATTCTTCTATAGAAACTTGGGGTACACTGGGATGATTCAGCTTGGACATTTTGTTCTCTATAACCTGAGAAGACTTACATGGTCTTATTTTTAAAAATTCTGCTGCTTCATGCTTTTTGACGGGATGGTGGGTGGTGAACAGTAAAAAACAGGAGAAGAAGGAAAGAGCAAATAGAGAAAGAAAAGAGAGTGGAGCTAGATATTAGAAGAGGAGAGGGAAATTCAGACTGAGGTATATGAAAAATAGAAATAAACGAAGGATTAATAATGATTTTAGAAGTGACTGAGAAAAGGAAAGACAGAAGCCAAGAGGAGAGAGGGGATCAGAGGACTGTTGTTGAAAGAAAATACAGGGAAGGAAACAGAGCAGAGATTTGGGTAAGAAGACAAAAGCAACTTTAAAAGATATTACTGGATGGTTATTTTGTTTTATTTATTTATTTTTAAAGATTTTATTTATTCATTTAAGAGAGAGAGAGCACAAGCAGGGGGAGAGGCAGAGTGAGAGGGAGAAGCAGACCCCCACTGAGCAGGGAGTTTGATGCAGGCTGGATCCTAGGTCCTGGGATCATGCATGAGCCAAAGGTGGGTCCTTACCTGACTGAGCCACCCAGCACCCCTATTACATGGTTATTTTAGGCTTTTATAATAAAAATATAATAACATGATAATTTTCAAGAAAAATTTGCTCAGAAAAAAATGGAAAATACTTGTTGAGAGTAGCTAAAATCAAGAACACCCAGAACATGCGTTTGCCTTCCACATCCATAACAGCAGCATCTCCAAATACAGGAGATAAAAGTCAAAGAGAATCTTAAGCAGTAGCTTTCAAGTATCTTATTTTCTTGCTACGTGTCTGAGCTGTAATTGGAAAACAAAAAGCAGTGATGCTGATTTTGGAGCCCATCTTCTGAAAATAAAATTTTAACTTTTCATGGAGAAGAAATGGTTTTGGTTTAGTAGTTTAAAAACGGTACTCAGTTCTTATGTGATTTTCATATATGATTTTTCAACATATGATTTTTTATTAAATCCTGATGTTCTAACTCTTTTACAAATTGCTAGATTGATGTGCTTTCAGAAAACAGAAGACATCTTTAAGGAAGTGGTGGTGATACAAGGCTTTGTTGCTTTGTGAAAACTCCATTTCTGTTTCTATAGAAATGTTTGCGTTTCAATTCCACTCCCACCCACTGTTTTTTTGTTGTTGTTGGTGCTGTTCTAATGTCTTTAAGGGTGTGAATGTGTGTGTGTGTGTGTTTATGGTTTATGCAGTTGTCGTTATTGTTCTAATAGAAAGACTTTGGGGTGTGGTAGACTTTTCTGACTCTATCGCTATAAACTCTTGCAACACATAACAAACAACCGATCAGAGAAATGGCAAACATTGTCTGTATTCTCTGTGCACTTGGCAGGGATTTTTCATATTGTACGTTATTGGCTCTGCTGTGTGATAGCACAACAGAGCCTTTGTAATGCTCTCGGCAGAGCTATTTATATGCTGCGACTCTACTAAGTATCCTTCCCTCTGCTGGTGTTCTTCCACAGACTCAAAGAGAGAGTGATTCGCCCAAATAAAAGAAGTATAGATTGACATTGCTCAGAGCACAGGAGGCTGCAAAGGCAAAATAAGTCTTTATATAGCTCACATTAAGTATTATTATATTCAATTGAATGGCAAAATGAAAGTTAGCCCAAAATGAAGTAAAAAGAGATTTCTTTGTGGCAGCCCAGGATAATTAGAATCTGATTGGCATGTACCTATGTTTGATGCTCCAAATATGTTGTGTCAAAGGGCCCTGGACCCCAGGGTCATCTGGCTTTTAGTGATTTCCTTCAGCAACTGTAGCATCAAAACTTAAAGAGATGAATGCCAAAAGGCCCCCTGTCACCTGTGGTCAGTCTTTGAAATGGATTACTGAAAATTTAAATGACTTGCCTATGCACTCTACCCAATAAGTAGAGTAAATGCAAAATCCAACAAAAAATGGGGGAACAAGTATTATTTTATCTTCATTTTCTCACATCCAAACTAGTCACTAACAATCTGAAGCTGATCCTCCATTTACCTAGGAAGATACCGTTATAATTTTCCTTCGTATCATATTTAGGTTGACACTGGATCATATGTATTTGCAGCTTAATTTCCTTCTCAAAATTAACCTGAATCATTTATGTTTTTCTGAACTCATTTAAAATTTGTCAGTGCCATTATGCTTGTACTTTTATAAGAACACTGGGCTGAGATGACATTCTAGCATTAGCTGGACATGGGATGTGTTCTCTGTTATCAAATTCAACCAACAAGGGCTTGCCTGCATTCTGACATTTGTATTCATATTAAAAGGTCTGATATTTGGATTCACTCATATTCAGTCATGACATGTTCAGCAGCATGACTTTAAAAATAGCATAAAATGCATAAAAATAATAAGGGAAAGAGATACTAGCAGAATGTGATGCAGCAGTTAATGTCACACTAACCCGAGGATATAGGAAATGTCAATTCTCAGTGGTTAAGGCAGACCACAGATGTGTGTGCAGTCCCAGGAAAAAATGATTATGTAAAAGACTGATGATCTTTTATTTGCTATTTGTTCACTTCTTGGTTAACTGTGTAAAAGATCAGGGAGACACAGAAAAAGTAGCTCTCTGGTCCTTACTAGCACAGTAAGCTGAATCCTAGGAGGGAAAAAGAAAGAAATGGCTTTCAGTTCTTAAAAATAAAGTCTTGCCATGTGCTTGCTTAATGAGCGCCATTATTTTGATGAAAAAAGACCAGGTACTTTGTTCTCCTGCCAATATAGGTCTATATATTTCTTGCCTGGGGATTTTTAGAAGATCAACAGCTATATATCCAGTTGTTGTCTGACTTCTTTCCTCTGTGTAGGATATGAGCACAAACTATTTGCTTAGATTTATTATTTAAAAAATAGTTAAGAAGATTGTATTATATGAAAACTTGCCGAGCTAGCAAAAAATGAAGACATGAAGAGGTTGTGACAAAATACTTATTATAACAAAATTATGTTGAGTAAGAGGTCAGTTGACTGACTTGGAATACAGAGGATTTAGCTATATATAAGAAACTCTTCTTGGGGCACCTGGGTGGTTCAGTGGGCTAAGTGTCTGTCTTCGGTTCAGGTCATGATTTGATGGTCCTGAGATGAAGCCTTGCATTGGGCTCCGTGCTCAGTGGGGAGTCAGCTTCTCCCTCTCCCTCTGCCCCTCCGCTGTCTCTTTCTCATTCAAATCAATCAATCAATCAATCAATCTGAAAAAAAGACAACTATTCTTAAAATTAATCCCCTCCCCAAAATTAGGCTCCTAATTTGATTTCTCAAGAGGCTGTAGAATTTTCTCCCTGAAGAAGAACTATGATAGATCTTTGAAAGTATGACATGGCCTTTGAAAATGCCATTGGATCTGCCAAACAAGAGTATTTAGAGTTTAGCTATCCTCAAATGACTTCTCAGAGTAGAAATCTAGGCAGAGAAATATCTAAAACAGTTTCTCCCAGTAGCACATATCTTGTGAAATAGTAGGCCGTTTAAATATTTGGAAAAAATGAATTCTCCTGTCAAATATGTGTGGGACACTATGCGTGTTTTTAACCCTCCATCAAATTTCAAAAGCATATTAACATAGCAAACCCTTTGAGAAGTGCTACAATTAAGAAAACTGTTTACCCTTGCTTGACATAGCGTTTTAAAATGTATTTGACCATGAAGTCACTTTATTACACAGTACCCAGGGAAACTAGCATTTCAGCTAACACAATTTAGTCCTATCAGTTGACAGTGGAGAAAAGTAACTACACTGTAGAAATAAACTGACCCACAATGCACAAGTAATATAAAATATTATCTTAACATTCACTGTAAAGCTACTTGGAAGGTATTATCTTCATTTTAAAGATGGAAAAACTCAGGTTGAGACAGGTTTGTTTTCCTGCTCTGGTAACATAAACCATAGGAGTAGCTAGGCCAGAATTCAAACCCAGTTCTATGTGATTCCAAAGCTCAGGATTTGTCCTCTGTTATCTCAGAAAAATGTTTTACCCTACAGTTAAGCCCATACCTAATTTGTGTTTCTCTCCATGGATCAGAAAGAGAATAAATGACTCTTTCTAAAAGTAGAAAGTAATCAGTGATTATATTTATTATTGAGTCATTATCCTAATCATGCTATTTTTACTTTTCAAGATATACAAATGTCATTTAAATGACTATAAGAACTTGTATTTGTTAGAAGCCCAGAGGAATAGAGCAGAAGCTAAGGAATTTAAGTGCTTCCCACAGGACGGGATCAATAGTTTCCTTACTTCCTCTTCTCCTGGCTTAGATCACAGGGGCATTGTTCTCTCACCCTCTTAACACCTTTCCCATTGCTTCACTCTCCCTAAGTCTTTAGTGGCTTAGCGAATTCTCACCTGTTTTTTTTTTTCCCCCAATAACTCTCCACCCATTCCATGTCTTACATGAAGAGCTGAAAGAGACTGGAGAAAAATCATCCATACAAGGTGAGTAATCTGAAGTTGTGTGCTCTTCCCCTGTCTTAGACCATGAGTTCTTATTTTCTTTTCTCTGCTCAAACTTCTTATGCAGCTCCACATCATCATGCTCTGCTGACAACCTTGCTACCCATCTCACAGAGAAAGCAAAGGCAGGTAACAATCAGAAAAGAACTTGCACATGCTCCCACATATGTCGATGCACTTGCATGTGTGTTTGCCTGCTGCCTTCTCATGGTTATCATGGAACTGATATTATTTATCCTTACTTCCATCCTCATTGCCTTTACAGTAAAGTTCCTCAAAAGTCTTACGCACTTATTATCAAAAAAATTTCCTCCCAAGCTGTCTTGAATCTGTTCTAATTAGGCTTTTGGTCCTATCAATCCCCTGAAATAGTTGTTGTCACAAGTACTAGTGACATCCATGTTGCATGCTGGAATGATTGCTTTACAGCTTGCTTTGTAGCAGTGTTTTTGACATAACTCATCATCCTCTTCTCCTTGAAATGGTTTCTTCAGGTAGGTTTCAAGACAGCATCCTTTTGGTGGCTCTACTTAGCGGCTGCTCCTTTTTGTCTCCTTGGCTATTTCTGGAGAACCATCAGCTCTCTGAACCTCTTCTCATTTTTGTCAACTTTCACTGCCTGGGCGAGCTCATCTAGACTCCCAGCTTTAAACACCATCTACTTGTTGATGACTCTCACATGAGTACATCCTTCCCAGACCTTTCTCCCATAAGTCTCCATGTCTATATCAAATAGGCACTTCAAATTAGTGATATCTAGAATTGTGGCATCAGAATATTGTACAATTGAAACTAGTAATACATTATATAATTAATTATACTTCAATAAAAATTATTTAAAAATAAATAGCAAATTAAAATAGAAAGTAAAAAATATGAAAATGTACAGATAGATAAAGTTTTTTCTTTAATTAAAAAAAATTGAAAACACATTCAAAGTGTCAAAACAGAAATTCTGAATGTCTTTTGTACTCCCTCCAGTCTTTCCCATTTCAGTAAATAGCAACTCCATCTTTTCATATATTATTGCTGATTCAGAACAAATACTTCATCATGTAGAACAGCAGTGCAATGGCTCAAGGCATTGTGTACCTACGGACACTTCAGTATTTAATAGATTACCTTTCAATTCTGTAAGCTCATCTATTTCTCTATAATGTATATGGTAAGGATGAGAGACTTGTAAGCATCACTTCTTTACCTACTTCCTTAATTATAAAGCAAATTTCTTGATGATGATGAATGAGATATCTGGTAAGTAATCTGATGATTTTCTGGCAGAAACATGGTAGATACAAAAAAATCCAAATCCAGAGAAAGTGTATATATATATACATATATATATATATATATATTTTTTTTTTTTTTCCTAGTGAGCAAACTCTCTGCTTTCTTTATGATGGAAATAGTTTAACAAATCAAGTGATTGATTTTAGCCTTTTATGGCAAAATTTGAGGGTTTCGGATTCAACTCTCATGTTGGAATCTTGACACTTGGGAGTGTACTAGCCAGATCAATTTGGGTGAAAAAGAGTCCTTTTAGTTGAGCTCATATATAGCCTCTGTATTCACCATACTAGTATTTTGATGTGAGCGCTATTTATTATATGTTTATTTCTGTGAAAGTACTGGTTTAAGGGGGTCACTGTGAAAAGAGCTAAATGGCATTCAGAGAGAGGAGTATCTTGTTGGCCTGATTATTGGGAACCTCTTCCATTGTGGAAGTGAACATTCAAGAACACAAACACTGAGACCACATTGAGACTATTTCAAGATATCTGTCCAGATACCTTTGCCTAAACCAGTTAATCATTAATCCTCAAGTATTTTGAATTTCCCACTTGACCAAACCTTAGCCACTATCCACGTATTGTATAATACTTTCCATCAGACTATTACTCCTTCCAGGTAAAGAGGGCAGTGTCTTATACATTTCTACCTCCTAGATTTTCTTTCCTATCCTTTGGGGATTTTTTTTTTTAAGGCTACATTCAGGTTGGACTCAGCCTATTGTACACTTTTAAGACAAATTCTGTTTTTCCCTCTTCAGTCAACTCCCTCTTCAGTCAACACAGATACCCCTAGGGTCTGTAATTAGGGACTGAGAGATCAGTAACAGCGTGGCAGGAATTGTCATGTTCAGAGTGCAAGGCAAATTTTCCTGCAATTTACTTGTGCATTCAGACCCTCCTATTCTTTACAATAGGCAAAACTTTCACTTGGCAATCAATGGATATTGAATATACTGGAGTTAACACTGAACAGGTCAGGGCACATGGTTAGCTGTTGTTTGACAGTGAAGTATGGAAAAAGTCAAGAGCTATTTCTAAAAAAGAGAACAGATATATTCAGGAGAAGACACAATTTTACTATAAACCCTATGAGAGTGATGTGACTCTCTTTTGTATGTAATAAGTCTTAGACAGCAGCCCAACCCACCTGCAGTATGGAGAGTGCCAATGGACCCACCCATTCATAAGGACCTAATGACAGAACCACTTGTTTTGAAACTGAAACATTTGAAGATGCTGTTCTTGTTCCGAGTTTCACACAAAGCTGTCAGTGTGCAGGAGGACATCAAGTATTTGGGATAGAAAAGCACATCTAAATGTGGCATATGCATGCAGTTCTGATCTAACACTTTGAAAACACAAATTTCAATTAATATATTGGGAGACAATTATAGGGACACAATGTCTCTATAATAATGATTGTGAGAAAGACTAGGAGACTGCAGAACACTATACTCAGCTCAACTGGGCCCTTTAGGTATGCACAAAACATACCCACCCTGCCACAATCACACTACAAACCACGCCCATCCACATCTGATGTAACAGTGTTAGATCCCACTTCAGATAACTCTTCCACCACTTCACATTAATTCACACTGACTACCTACCACCATTCATAAGGAAACCTCAGGTGTTCTCTAAGGTAAAGTACCATATTTGTTACAGTATTTATGTATTTCCTTTTTTAAAGATTTTATTTATTTATTCCTGAGAGATACAGAGAGAGAGGCAGAGACACAGGCAGGGGGAGAAGCAGGCTCCATGCAGGGAGCCCGATGCGGGACTCGATCCCGGCACTCCAGGATCACGCCCTGGGCCAAAGGCAGGCGCCAAACTGCTGAGCCACCCAGGCATCCTGTATTTATATATTTCTTATCCATTTGACATATGTAAAATTCTGCTACTGTGGTATTTAGTTTTATTTTTTTTAAATGTGTCACTGATGAAGTTGTGCCCCAGCTCTATTTTTCTCATAAGCCTGGTGATTTTATTGTACAATTTTGCGTAGCATGGCAATTTTCACGAATACACATGTTACATTAGAACAGAACTGGCTGTATAGCACAATGTGGGAGAGCAATTCCCACAAACAGGAAGATAAGTTAGATACTTGGAGGCCAAGAAATGGCAATTTTCCACAGAGAATAGAATAATAAGGACCGAGAACAGAAGCAAGAAAGAGATTCCAGAAACACTGTACTGAGTATTTACGATATTCTGGACCCTAAGTTAGAATTTTAAAACTCATTGTTTCACAGGAGCCTTCACAGGAGAAGGCTCACAGCAATGTCAGAATGATAGGACAAGTATCACATGGCATGGAAAGGATGAAGAGTGGCTGCTGAGGAGACAGTTTTTATTACAGACTATCAGAGATACTGGAGTCATGTAGGCCTCATAAAATAATTGGACTCTATCAATAGTATGACTTTAACACGGACAAATTAATAGGCCAAGAAATGTATAAATACAAGATCTGCAGGCACTCTCCCGTCAACCAGTTTAAAATTTATTGTGAGACTTAAGACATATTCATAAAACAGTACTAGTGGGTGATATGTTATCAATGCCAAACGTGTGCCATGAATTCTTTAGAGTTGGAACCATCAGAGAAAGCTGTTTGCAGAAGATGTTGATTTTATTTCTTAAAGAAACAGTTTGATTGTAGATGGAGAAAGGGAAGAGGTCTTTTTAGAGGAAGGAAGACTAAGGACAAACAGAGAGGGGAGAATGTATATTAGAAAATGATTTCAAGAAGAAAATCCAAAGAAAAGAGAGAGAAAGCCAGAAATGAGCCAAAGACATTCAACAAGAAAAATAATGATTTCCTTGAAAGGTGTTTTCTGTGAAATAGTGGGCATGGAAGTCAAATCAGCTAAGTAGGCTGAGGGCAGTGAGGAACTAGAAGCAGTAGGGTTCTGGCCATTTATGTTACAAACTTTGATGGAAAAGATCAAGGGTTCAGAGTGTTCATGCAGTTATTCGAGAGAGGTATGTGTATGCTTGAATATAGACTTGAAAGAGTGTATAAAAATCTAAATCAGTATATATTTTTGACCTGAAGATAAACTCTACTTAGGGGTCAAGACTATTTCTTTTACTAGATTGTCTCTGGACTATTTTGCATTACCTTTTCTGTTTTTTTTTTTTTTTATGAATAAACTTTCATTTACTTCCCTCATTGTCACATTTGTAGATTAAAAAGTGTATTTTTATCCCAAATCTATAACATAAATATTACAAGTAACATGAATTATGGATAATTATGAATTATGAATATTTTTATAGTTTTATTTTTTAAAAAAAGATTTTACTTATTAGAGCATGAGCAGGGGGAGGGAAAGAGTAGAGGAAGAGGGTGAAACACTTCCTTCTCCACTGAGTAGGAAGCCAGACAAGGGTCTCGATCCTAGAACCCTGAGATCATGACTGAGCCACCCAGGTAACCCTTCTTACAGATTTCTAATTAAAATCTACTAATGAATATTTCTTCTGTCTAAACCATCTTAATTTGGAAGTGTTTTATTTTTAACTAATCATTTCTTTATTTTTAAATATTTATTTATTTATTTATTTATTTATTTATTTATTTATTTAGGAGAGAGAGAGAGAGAGAGAGAAAGAATACCAAGTAGACTTACCAATGAGCATGGAACCTGGTTGAGGTTCTGATCCCATGACTCTGAGATCATGACCTGAGCTGAAATCAAGAGTTGGGTGCCCAACCAACTGAGCCACTCAGATGCCCCAATTTGGAAGTTTTTTAATCAACTTGGTCATATTTTACTTTGTTCTCCAGATAGCAAACCCTTTTTAATTAAATCATAGGTTTAATTAAAATATTACCTGCATTAATACCTATTGATGAAGATGCCATTTAATGTAATCTTCATGTATAGTCAGTAAGGTTTTGTATTAACATTCTTGAGAAAAATTTAGTAACACATATCAAGAGTCTTAAAAATAATCATATCAATTGATCTAGAAACTCCAGTTGAAATAATTTAAGAATTAATTTCATTAGAGTGCTATTTATAATGGTGAAAAATTAGAAAAGCTTCAAATAGGGGTATGGTTAAATAAATCATGGTAAAATAAGTCCATTTATGAAATGGAATGTTAATCAGCAATTTAAGAATGTTTTCAAGTCTGTATGGTGATATGAATATGCACAAAATAGAGAGTACAACATAAGGAGGGAAAGTAAAAAAATAAACTTTTTAATATGAGTTCAGTGGTATGACTATTATGTATATAAGAAAATTTTATCAAAATTAACTAATTTTTAAATTTTTAAAATTTTACTAATTATGGCTAAAGATGATTTGCACTTTCCTCTTTGCACTTGCCTGTATTTTACAAATTATCTATTATAAGCAAACTGCTTCTATAATTGAAGAAAATTTAAAAATACATATTTCCAAATGATGAACCCATGACAACATCATAATTACAAATTTAGAAGAGAGCAAGTTAACTCAGACTCTGACAAAGCTTATACATAGACGTGACAGTGTGACATTTTCCACTGTAATCTCAACATGTGGAGAGTGGCAACAACTAGAAATAAGCCAATGCTTAAGCTTTCTTGTGAAACCTTGGAAGATACTGATGACACAGGCAAAAGAGAAATCGAATTCTTTTTTTGTGAAGGACATTAGAAGTTTTTTAAAAACAGGATTTAGGTTTGCTACTGAAGCACTTTTCCAGCAGATGCTTCCCTTTAGTTTCTTTAAGGACTGTAGTTTTCACCTCTGAAACATTAACTACTGTTTGGCTAGTGTGCAAATGTTAAATCAAACACCTGTTTTTAAGACATGCACAGTTGATAGTCTGCCGACACTATTCCATCTGATGCTACATGTTGCATTTTTCCAGGAGGTATTACCTCAAAGAGGAATCCCCACTTCTAAATAATGGGAGAATGTGAGGGATTTCTCTTTCTATTCTTTATATTTTCATTTTTATTTATTTTTATTTATTTATTCATGAGAGACGCAGAGAGAGAGAGAGAGAGAGAGAGAGAGAGAGGCAGAGACAAAGGCAGAGGGAGAAGCAGGCTCCATGCAGGGACCCCGACGTGGGACTCAATCCCGGGTCTCCAGGGTCACGCCCTGGGCCAAAGGTGGCACTAAACTCCTGAGCCACCGGGGCTGCCCCATATTTTCATTTTTAGAATGCAACCTCTTATCTTTTTACTTTTTGCAGCTCTATGTTCAGTATCTATTTCTTATTCTCTTGTGTTTTACTTTGTATTATTTTCAGTGAGAACACATCATGACCACAGGTACCAACAAGCAGTTTTTCTGGTGACTTCATCCTGAGAAATGTCTACCTCTCAGGTGGAAAACTTGGCTTTTGTTTGCAGGCCTATATCCCAGAAATGTTTGGTCAAGATCTCAGCTTTGCTTTCAGAGAGAAAAAGACAGATAAATGGACGGATGGACAGATAGACAAGAAGATAGATCTCTGTGTATGTGTATAAATACACACACACACATATATACATAGGTATGTACACACATATAAATACATACTTCAAATCATAGCTATAATAAGGTTTATTTTTTTCATCTTGAATTAAATAATTTGCATTAATTTCAAGAGCTTGAATGAACGTGGTATATGTTTAGGTATGAAGCAACAAGTGACTTTTCCATTCATCAAAAGTTTGTTGAAAGCGTGGTTAACCAGTAGAACACAAGAACCTGTGGAGCAGACAAAGATTAATTATACCTGTACTCATGCAGCAATGTTTGTGTTCCAAACAAATTATATTTGCTTGTGTTTAAACGATGCATAAATCTGATGCGTGCAGATGAACGTGTGTTCAGGATGGGTGAGCACACTTGTTTGAATGTCATATTTATCCCTGTATTTTGTCAGAAAATTAACTTCTTTGGAGTTTGTGCTTGAGCTGAGCATATGGTTGTTGATCTCTGGAGATGACAGCCTATCTGAGCAATAGCTCCTTATGGCTCCAGCTCTCCTCGGCTGGCAGATGCTTTGGGCTTTTCTACAATTAAGTGGAGATCATCACTGTTTTCTTTGAGCACTGCTGTGCCTTGTACTCTGAAGTGTTTTGTTAATCACTGTCTGCCTTCGACAGAAGCTGCCAAAGCTCTCATTAAGTTTGAATTTTGAGATGTCATGCTCGAATGATGGAATTTCATCCTTTTTCTGCATGAATGGAATTGGCTATGGAAAGGTGCCAGAAAAAAAATCATGTCACTAAAGTATACTTGCTTTATATTTTGGGGCTGAGACAAAAGGCAGTTGGGGGAAGGGGGCTCCCAATAATTTGTCAACTCTGGAGCATATAGTTTCCTAGGTGATATAATTGTTAAGTGCTCACCCTATTAACAGGAATGTTCCTTTACAGCATATATCAACAATCAGTCATTTCCTTTTCACAAAGTGAACTTTAAATCTCTTCTCTTCCTTGCCCCAAGACCTTTCATGGCATTTGATATCGACTCTCAAGTACGTTGAAATGGAAAGTAGTATGCAAGTTGCATAGAAGTAAAGCAATTTCTTTAATAACCTGTCTGTTTAATTGGGGGCAGGAGAAGATATTTGGTACTAAAGGGGAAAAAAGCCACTTTTGCCCTTCAAAATAATTGCTTGAAGTTTAGACTGAAAACTCATTGCATCTGTTGACTATTTAATGATTTGCTGCAGGAAACCAAGTGTTATGGGAAATATGGTTTGAAAAGACATTATCCATTTCTCTTGGTGAGTCTAATTGTTTCATTTGAATGACTAAAAGTAGGAAGTAGGTCTTGAAGAAAAAATACTTAGAGTAATTAGCCCTAATGCCTAATCACTGGAGTCATAAGCATTTGGAAATTTATTAACTGATCCATGAAGTCCTATACTTACAAAGACTGACATCTCCTACTTGTCAGCAAGCTTCAAAAGCAACATTGTTTTGTGTCTGCTTTGTCAGTGGCTCACTTTACTTTACTCAACAACATTTGTGATGGTTATTTCATTGAAATGTTTTAATGGTCACAAACAAAACAAAACTTAAACCTGTTATTTCACAGCTGGAAGGAGACTGGCTACTCTGACTAAAATAACCCGAGCATCCTTCTTTATGAATACAATATGCATTTTCCATCCAGCCAGGAACAGATTTCAGAACACACAGTACCCTGCCCACTCCTTTTAGACTATCTTTTTTTTTTTTTTTTTTTTTTTTTTTTTTTTTTTTTTTTTTTTTTTTTTTAATTTTATTATTTATTTATGATAGTCACAGAGAGAGAGAGAGAGGCAGAGACACAGGCGGAGGGAGAAGCAGGCTCCATGCATCGGGAGCCTGATGTGGGATTCGATCCCGGGTCTCCAGGATCGCGCCCTGGGCCAAAGGCAGGCGCCAAACCGCTGCGCCACCCAGGGATCCCCTTTTCTTTTTTTTTTTTTTTTTTTTTTTTTTAACCTTTTAGACTATCTTAATGATTGAGAGTTCTGAGGCAAAATGTTTGTTAATGTTTTTTTTTTTTTATAGCTGTGTAATGACAAGAAAATTATTAATTTCTGCACTCTAGAAACAATTGAGGGACACATTCTAGGCATCTTGCACTATAATAGCAGATGAGTACCATATGATCTGAGATAGGAACTAGAAGGAAATAGTCAACTGACAAGTTCATATGCATATCAATTCCAGTCTTAATCTTCTGCCCCCTGTTTAGACAAAGGTCACTCATCTAGCATAATTTGATTTGTGCAATGAGATCCTATTGCCCAGCATCCCTATCCTACCTGGTTATTAGAACTACCTTTAGAAGGAAAAAGGACGTTGTATTAAAAAGACACAGGACTGTAAGACCTGGCCTCTGTTCATAGATTTGGGCCAATGGGCTATGGGGAAGCCACAAGACTTCAAATTGTATTTACTATTTGGCCTATATACCTCAAAGTAGCATTGTAAATATAGTAGAAATTGAATGTAGAAGATCACTGAAAACATAACACACTGTATAAAGATAAGGCAACATAAGTCCAACATTCAACTTCAAAACCTGGTACTTCACAGACTCCTTTCTTGAGACTCAAGGTTTAAGAAGTATCCAGTATTCAAAATCAGCCAAAAAGGTATTCTTCTAGTGGACTTCTCTATAATGGTAAAAAAGAGCACTTAGTAAAGCTAGGTCTCAGACATGTATTATTATACATTTTTAGGTAGACATTTGAAGTGTACCTAAAATATTCTTTGACTTACAATCAATACTTAAGTATATTCCAATAATATTTATTCTTCTCTAATACTCTTCCAAATAAGTCATTTCCTTCGTGTTAAATAAAGTCAATTACTAAGATTTATTTTTATAAAATGATTTTGAAATTTGTTAAAGTAGAATCCCCCCCAAAAAAAGTAGAATCCAATCTGCAAAAGTATCATTGACATTAGCAATTAATTTGTGAAAAAAATTCTAAAAGATCTAACCTCTTAAAATGGTGAATTATTTTGCTTTTATTCAAAAAATTGTCTAGTTTCATAAAGGGTACACGGGACAGCAAGATAATTTTTTTTTATAATTTTAAGTGTAACTTTTGAAAACAAAGGTAGCAACTTCTCATTGTTGAAATACAAAAAATAAGTAAACAGAAAAATACAGGAGAAAATAACAAACACAATCCCATTACTTAGAGATAACCCCTCAAAGATGTAGGATGAGGTCCCTTATCTTATGTTTTATGGAATCATAACCATCTCAATTTTTATACAATATTAATCTTATGCTTTTTATATAATGTTATATGATTCCATGTAAATTCCTTGACTCTAAAATATCTTTATGTATGTGTACTTTTCATATATGTATATATATGTATATATACTGTTCTGTATAAAAATATACTAAATACTTTTGTATGTAAAATTTTGTCGGATTTTGGTATCACTTTGTTATTTTAGATTTTGAGAAACTTTACTACTGTCTGAAAGGCCATGAGAATGGTTGGGGTTTTGACATATATAAGACCAAATTCCATATTTTGTTTTTGACTTAAAGCAGTGTGGACGCCCTGCGTTTCCATCAATAGTACAATTCTGTCTCATTGAACTTCTGATGAGGAGAGTGAAAATATTATGCTCTTTAACTTTCTTATCACACACACATGTTACAAAATGGAGAAAGCAATATTATGCCATAAAATATGTAATGCCTTTATGGAAGGACATCTAGATAACACTGTTGAAATTCCTATCTGTGAGCAATACCACTCAATGTTCTTGAGCAGTAGGCAGGCAGAAAATCTTCCCCACAAAGGCCACATTCCTTTTCGGATACTTTCTGACACTAGCATTCTCATCTTTTTAGTGCCTTTCCTCTTTCCTCCCTCCTGACATTTCCGCTTCTTCACCACTGTCACGTTGGCTTTTAAACAACACCAAGGCATTTTTAAAGAAACCAGTTCAAATGGTATAATCATTTACTGAATCTCCTGTAACATAATCAGTCTCTCTACTTTTTTGGTTTCCTATTTCATAAGGCCTTTATAAGAATTAAAATAGATGAGCCATCCATGTTAAGCATTTGACAGAGTATCTAGCATATAACAAGTGCTCAATAAAGCAGGATTTTTTTCTTTATTAGTGAATTGGCAGATCAGTGATATAACCCCAGTAAAACCATAAGGGGTCTAGAATGAATTTCCAGTATGTATTAAGAGTTCACAAGCTGGAGGAGAGGAAAAAAAATCCTAGAATTTAGGAAACTTTTCTCCACAGAGAACAAATCTGTTATTAAAGACATCACTTTCTAGAGACATGCATCCAGTTGTTTTTGCCGGCTATAATTCTGAAGAATTTTTCGGAGCATACACCACTCAAATAGATATCAGAGGTTAGAGTAACATTTTAATTATTGGGGAAAAAAGCAACAAAAATAAAAGATTTTAAAATAGATTGCTGTCTTTGTACATATGTTTTTGTCTTTTTTTTACAGAACATTTTTTTATCTATAATTAAATGTCACCAGTATGAACTAAGTGCCAAAAAAACTTTTGAAGTATTAAAAATAACTTTTGAAAAATACTTGGATTCATTTAAAATATAAAACAAATTTAAATTATACTCATATTTTAATGTCACATGTATTTTTGAGTATTTCAAAGTAATCCTTTTTAAAAACAAAATGTGTTGCTTATTTGAGGAAATATCTTTTGCCAGCAAGCATATCACAGGTATGATGGGATGGCCTGTAGTCTGTTGGAAATACTGCTGTCCCCTTGCCTCTAAAAGGAGAGCATTGGATGAAAAGTATAAGAAATTTAATTCTGTGTTGGGAAAATCAGTAATATATATACCTAATTTACAATACTTTCTTTTGTATTGATCATTATAATGAAAGATACTTGTCATCAATAGACATTGGTAAATTATTACCGGCATCACATTATACACAGTATACATATTAAACTCTAACCTTCAATAGAAGTAGAAATGAAAGTAGACTGAGTTACAATACCAATATTCTGAATAAAATTAAGTCCTACCAATTAGAAGGGAACAAAATGAAATGTTTTGGATATTCCAGCAGGTGTATTTTAAAAAAGTATTCTCCCCCTGGAGGTGCCTGGGTACCTCAGTCAGTTAGGTGTGTGACTCTTGATTTTTATCTCAGGTCATGATCTCAAGGTCCTGGGATTGAACCCCACATTGGGCTCCATGCTCAGTGTGGAGTCTGCCCCTCTCCCTCTCCTTCTCCCTCGGCCCCTCCACCCACTCATGCATGCTCTCTCTCATCCTCTCTGAAATGAAATAAACTCTAAAAAAATCATTCTCCTAACAACATTACCTTGGACTTTACTCATGCATATTGTCATAAACCAGATCAGGCTGTTCTCTTCTGGTAATGCTTCCCAGAATAATACTTTTTATAACCAAGAAATTGGATGTGTTCTATAAGATCTCTTCATAATCATCTCCCTTCAAAACAGGCCTGAATTTTTTAATGTTGAGGAATGCAAAACACAACCTATCATTTATAGATTCTTGGACTGATGAGTAGGGCTGATTTTTATGTATATATGTATGTATGTATGTATGTATATATGTATGTATTTTTTACTTCTCTCTCTAAGACTTTTTATTTTTTAGAAGAGAGTGCTACATTTGGTACAATTGCTGAACCTACATCAATATATTGTTATTGCCCCAAATCCATAGTTTACATTAGCATTCTTTCTTGGTGGTGTGTACATTCTGTGGGGTTGGACAAATGTCTAATGTCATGTATTCAACATTGCAGTATCAAATAGTGTATTTCCACTACCCTATCTCTTTAAAAATATATGTAAATGTATCATAATAAATATAGATTAAGGTTTTTTTTTCAGTTTTTAAAATACATCTTCTCTGAGCATGATGATTCTGTTCTTCCCTCCTTATTGGCTTTGCTGGGCTCCTAGAATCATTTCTCTCCACTCTAATCCTTATTCTTCTTGTATACCTCATTATAGCATTAGGGGGAAAGTGCTATTGCAACAGTATTTCTTTACCAGCAATCAACTTCCAAACAACAATTTTTATTGTCTTACTTATATCATTTAATGGTTTTTCTCTCTAATTATTATTCTAATTATTTCCATGGAGAAAACCTCTGTACAATTATTCTATGCTCAAGGAGTTGACACATGAAAACTAAAAGGAAAATTAACCTTCTACATAAATATAATGTCAATATGAAAATTTAATGTGCTTTTTTAATCTTTTGCTTCCTAGAAAACACAACCTTCTCCCTGGCCATCAATTGTCCAGATAAGTATGTGCTATAAGGAAATGTAATGAGAAAAACTTAGTAGATATTTAGCTTCTGATATTTAAAAATAGGATTACAGATCCAGTCACTAGCTCTGCAATCAAGGCAATTGTCTTGAGGGAAAATTTTCTAAATTCTCTCATTTTTTAATGTAATATTTGATCCTTAGGATCTGTGTCATGGAGTTCTACTAATATATAAAGAAAATATCCTGTCTACCATTTAGTGTTTCCCGGGAATTTGGTGTAACAAAGAAAAAGTCGAGTGTGGCATTATTAGAAACTGTGAACAAACAAAAAGAAAATAGAATCAGTCAAAATGTGTCTTGTCTCAGATTTAGAGAGGAAGAAAGTAGTGTTCAATGGATGTGTGGAGAGGGCAGGGACTGAGTAACATCAACATAGCAGCTCTGTTGGCCAGGTAAACAAGAAGACCTGAGCTTAGCTAGTGGAACAGAGATAAGACCAAGAACCAGATGACAATCAGCCTTGAGAGTTTTCCAGAGGAGGTATGGTGAATTGAATTGTTCTTCATAATATCTCACTAGCTACTGTCATAGAAGTATGTATTTGCTCTCTGTGATCTAAATTGTCAGTGCTTCTGACACTAGTATATGGATTATGCACACCCACACTCCAATGATTTTGCCTTGGCCATATGATTTTTAGCCAGTGGACTCTGGGAAGAAGTGACAATGTGTTATGATCCAGAATTTTTTAAAATGTGTTTATGATCCAGAATTTTTTAAAAATGTATTTTAAAATGTATTTTAAAATGTATTTTAAAATGTATTTTAAAATGTGTTTATGATCCAGCATTTTTTAAAAATGTATTTATTTATTTATTTGAGAGAGAAAGAGAGAGGGAGAGCAAGAAGAGGGGCAAAGGGGGAGGGAGGGAGAATCCTAGAGAGAATCCTCAAGGAGATTCCCTGTCAATCACAGAGCCCTATGTGGGGTTGGATTCCAGGACTTGGAGATCACGACCTGAGCCAGAGCCAAGTCAGATGCTCAACCAGTTGAACCACCTCAGGGGCCCCTGTCTTAATAAGCATTGCTTGTTTCTGTTAGCCCCTCTTGCTCTTCTGCTATCCATCATGGAAAGATCCTACTCTGATAGCGACTGATTCTCAAAAGACAAAGAAAAACTATGAAAAAAATCTGAACCAGGTCTGTAACCTAAAGCAGAGCCAGCCACACCAAACCATGGACCTCTGAGCAAGAAAAATAAATGTTTGTTTTCGTAGGACACTGAAATGTGGGAGAGGACTTTTATATGCAACATTATCACAGGAGAAACATGACTAATACAGGGGATCACCAGAAGGACTTTGCTGTGGGATCACTACAGATTAGATTGTCCAAGATTAAATGAAAAAATTCTTGTACCACCAGCATGAGCCTAGATGAAGCCCAATAGTACGTGAATGTTGTCCCTTTCGAAGGAGACTAAGAGATCAGATTAGATTACACCATCAGAATCCTCCACTTCTAGAAGAGGCTGCTGGGAAGGCAGCACTTATATAATTTTAGGGCCTGGAGGTGTGGGGGGACTTTTCCCCTAAGTGCCCAATCCTCCTCTTCTTCCATTAGGTCCCAGACTCTTTTGCTGCATCTGGACTTCATCTTACAAAGAAAAACATGGAATGGAGAGGCTGAGAAACTGAGAACTCTAATTCCAGGCAATAAATACTTCTTAAACAGGCAATTTAAATCATTACTTAGTTTAGGCTTTAAAAATCAGCCTTTTTGGGGTGCCTGGATAGCTCAGTCGTTGAGCATCTGCCTTCGGCTCAGGGCATATTCCTGGAGTCCCAGGATTGAGTCCTATATCAGACTCTCTACTGGGAGCCTGCTTTTCCCTCTGCCTATGTCTTTGCCTCTCTGTGTCTCTCATGAATAAAATAAATAAAATATATTTTTAAAAATCAGACTTTTTATTTCTTTTTATTTTTTATTTTTTTAAAGTTTTTATGTATGAGAGAGAGAGAGAGACGGAGAGAGAGAGAGAGAGATTGAGAGAGAGGCAGAGACAGAGAGGGGAGAAGCAGGCTCCATGCAGAGAGCCTGACCTGAGACTTGGCCCCGGTCTCGCCCTGGGCTGAAGGTGGCGCTAAACTGCTGAGCCACCAGGGCTGCCATATTTCTTTTTTTTAAATAGCACCTTTTATTTTTATTTTTTAACTATTTTATTTAGGTATAGTTGACACACAATGTTACATTAGTTTCCAGTGTATAACATAGTGATTCCACAAGTTTATCCATTGTGCTGTGCTCACCACAGGTGTAGCTGTATCTGTCACCATATGTTTCTATTACAGTGTCATTGACTGTATTCCCTATGTGGTGCTTTTTATTCCTGTGACTTACTCAATACATGACTGGAGGCATGTATCTCCCACTCAGGTTCACCCATTTTGCTCATCTCCCCACCTGCACCACAATGGCAACCATCAATTTGTTCTTTGTATTTATACAGCCTTTTAATTTTGTGGCTGCTTGCTTATTTTTTCCTGATAACCACAAACTTGGGATTTGGAGGAAGACTAGTGTGGTCCTAGGCTAAGTAAGGAATTTTTTTCTCTACATGATTGAGTTGTAAATTGAATGAAGACTAGTTAAGAGGTTTTGTAAAGATTTCAAGGGAAAGTATTATATAAGCTTTTTCACTGAAAAAGTGGGGAAAGAAAAAGTTTGGTGAAAGACGATTGGGGCAAATCTCAAATTTTATTCCCCTTTTTCTGTATTTGTGCTTACATGTGCCCGGTGGTTGTTGTGAAGAAGGAGAACCACTCAAAGTCCAGTTCAGTTGTTGAATTTGAGGGAAAATAATATCATAACTTAAATTCTTTTGTTGGTATTTGAGATTTTTTTTTTTTACTTTTGTCCTTATCAGAAAAGAGTGAAGAGCTAAGTAAAGACATGCAAATGAGTGTAATTTGTCTTTAACTTAAGGTTCTTGTACGTTTTTAATAACATTTTTCTAGAAAAACTATTTCTGTGAAGGTTAAAAGGCAAAGAAAAAAACAACCATTGTAACATTATTAATTTTCTGAGAACTCACTACCCATGGAACCTTTTGTACTTAGAGTGTACTGTTCTTGCTAAATAAATTTCTGATAATTCAGTTGTCACCATTCTAATTATTTCTGTTTACTTTAACTGAATCACGGAAGAAATTGATACACTTGTGAAATTTATAAAATAGGCACACTGATAAAAAGATGCAGTTGTTTTTAAAAAAAGTATCTTTTGGCACTTAAAAAAACCAACAGTACCTATGTGTGGATTGAGTAGGGTTGTGGATATATTTTATAATTTTGGTCCTTGAAATATTATTGACCCTTAGGATGTCACATGTTATATTCAAATACCACATGATCTTAATGTATTACCAACATTTAGGATGGGCAATGGAGTTTTCCTGTTCTTGTAGATTATAAAACAAAAACATAAGAGGGGCTGATTTCATTTATTTCAAGACTATTGATTTCCAGTCCTTCTCTGCTAACTTTAAAAAAGTCACAATAGAGATTCATTTATTTTTATTAAAAATGATAAATCTTCAAGTATATTCTCTCTTTAGGGCTTTTAGATTTTACCTCTTTACATGCTTTTCATAGTTCAGTGAAATATTTCTATGGAAATAATAGTGACAATAGCAGTTTGAACCAGATTAGAAATACAAGTGGTTCCTCTACGGGAAGATGCCTCCGAGGTTTGAAGATTGTAGATTCTGTGCATAGATTTTTAGTAAAACATTTTCACTACCTCTGTGTTTGAAAAACATAATAGATAAATATCCTTGACATTACATATATTCATTGATTTTACAGCACTACTGCACAGGATGCTGCAGAGCTTTACAAAACTATCCCTGCAGATAGATGCTGAAAGGTAAAGTTCCTTATTCTAAGCTCTTCAGTAAACACTTTAAATCACGAGTCTCGAAAAAAGCCAGCATACTTTCTAGCCCTGGTCACAAAACTAGTATTTCTTATCAAGACACCATTGTATTATTTAGAATTATATTTTATAAGTAACTATTTAATAACTTATTGGAAGAGAAAAGTTTCTGTCCTTTGGTTTTCGTAAGAATATTTTACTTAGATTTTTCCTTGAAAATAACATATTTAAAACACATCTTTAAAAATACAAAATCACCACTCAATAAAGTAAGACTAATAATGTCAACTTTGTGTAGCTCTTTTTGAATTCAGTGTCTTTGCAAATGTATGTGTATTATAATTCTCAGGTATCAGTTCTAGATTTACTATAGTAGCATGGTATTGTAAAACTCTCAATTCCTCCTAAAAGAATTGCTCTCTAGACTCTTTTTTTAAATGGATTTATTTGTTTTTGTCCAGTAGAGACACTCTGGCAGTTTCATCTCTTGGACCTTGGTTTGCCCATGAAGAAAGACAGTCCTCCTTCCTTGAGGAAGCCCAGGTAAATGCTCTCCAAGGAAACACTGCTACAGGTGCTACATGTGAACAATGCTCATGTTTTTACATTAAATTTTTTCAGGTGCATTATTAGGTTATTTTCAAAATGACATCAGAATGGCAATAGAATGGCATCTTTAATTTGATACCAAGTCAAAGTAACACTGGAGAAGTTTCAAAAATCATCTTAGATTTTGCCGATTTTTGACAATTCCTTTTTGTTAACTTAGCTTTATATGAGATAGCTACTGTAAAAAAAAATTCACTTATGACCACTACTACTTAAACATTCAAAACAAGTTCATATGGTATTATGATTTCAGTGCTCTTTGGTGAAGTGAAAAAGAATACTATGTGAAGTGTGAATAATGTGAATAATACTATGTGAAGGCTGAAATGTTAAAACAACAATAACAACCATAATAAACCATGTAATTAAAATAGATCAACATAACTACTAGAATTAACTAATAAATCAAAATTTTAGCATGTCTCTTATAGTTAGGTTCTTTTTTTTTTTTTTTTTTTTTTAGGTAGTTAGGTTCTTATAGTTAGGTTTTAACATAATAATTTTAGTGTGGTGTTTTTGTTTTGTGTGTGAATGTGTGTGTTTGCATTTGCATTCTTGAAAATCACACTCACGTTCAGTAATATTGTTCTTTAGGTCCATTTCCATGTTATCATGGTTCATTCTTTGGAGTTTCCTGAAAGTAAAGACCTTGCAATTCCTTTAGAAATAATATGCAAAGGCAAGTCAACACCTATAAATCCACACACACATACGTGCACACACAGTAAAAAAGAGCTTCTGAAATTCTGACAAATGTCATAGATTTGTTCATGGATGTGTTCGTGGGAGTCACTGAGAGTGCCTTGACGTCGAGATGCTATTTACTATTCTTTAGTCTATTCGCACCATCATTATTTCACATGTTTCCTTTACATGTAACATGGGACATCTTAAACGTTATTTCTACACTTTTTCTTTCGTGTATCATAAAAGCATCTCAAATGCTGTGTGATCAATGTCAAAAGCTCTGCAACTTTCCTCTATTATGCATTCTGGTAGACGTATGCTCATTATTACAGGAAGTGAACTTTGGAATTTTAATGGCCTTAAGATCTACTATTTGTGTATTGGGGTGTGTGTGTGCGTGCGCGAGCGTGCGTGCGCACGGATAAATGCACAGACAGACCTTCCCATGAAATATAGTATTGAGAGGGTAAGATATGTTTAGAAATCTCATACATAGATTATTGGTCAGATTGTAGAGATATTTGATGCAGAAAAGACGTTAGCTCAGCATAATGAATATGTCTGCCAGCCATTTTTATAATGACTTGCTGCAGTTTTTATTGTCTGACAAACCGTATGCTGTGCTGTACTGTGAGCTTTCTTGTTCGACATAATAAAAAATGATGCAATGTATCCCTAGAAGTCTAGCTGGATGAAAAGAAGGCAGCAGAGTACTGCTTCTGCCAATAGTTTGGTTGCATATTCTGTGGAAATTATTCTGCAGGTGATAAATACACAATTACCATCATTTGTAGTGCATTCTTCATGATCTCTAGTAAAGACATGATTCAGATATAGAGCTTTTAAATCTATTCATACACCTAAAATTTCTGTACACATAGTTAACAAACCACCAGGTGTGTCTGAACGTTTGGAGATGAAAATATTTACCTATATTTAGAGAGCCATGAAATCACTTACTTTTGGTTTGTTAATTTATTACTACTGCATTTCACGTGACTTTTTGAAACATTTGCTCGTCGGGGAAATAATATTTCAAAAGATAAAAGGTTCCAGTTACTTAATAGTTAAGTGCATCAATATTACATGAAAGATTTAGGCTTAAGTATGAGTGATCATTTTCAATTTAGCATTTCCATATATATGAAAAGATCTATGCTTAGTTTTAATAAGAATGTATTAATATAAGGTCTATAAAGTACACTGGGCAGGAGTCTGGTACAATAGAACGGCATGGTATGTATATTCACTTTGGTGATAAATGCTTCATTCCTTCTTTAGAGGATTATTAAAAGCGTTCTCTGGAGGAATAAAATGGTGGAAGTCACACATTTAATAGCTCAGGTACAAAGAGTCAGATTGTGCCAGTTGGCAAAAGTTAGCAGGAAGCTGTCACAATAAATGGCAGCAGCTGCTCATAGTTCTAAAGAGTATGTCCCAGTCAGAACTGAAAACTGATGGCATCTACATTAATACTACCTTAATGGCCCATCTGCTGCTCCATAGGGTCCCTAGCTGCTGTATGGAGTCATAGGCATTTGACAGGCAGTCTCTGTATGCCAGACGCACATTGTGCCAAATGTTTTAGGCTGCTTCATCTCGTTCTGATCTGTCAAACTCTCCCTACTCATTTATCAGGCAAGGAGTTATGAGGGTTTTTCTTTTCTACACATCATTGGCTTTCAGCATTGGGGCAGCTAAGAATTTGGAAGGCAAACTACTTTGGTTATTATTATTTTTTTTTCTCTAATTGACAATGCAAGGCAAAGTTGTCTGATATACTGTACTGTAGTGGGTACGTTAACAAAGCGCTGTGACAAGCAAGCCCTGTGGAGAAATCAATCGTGGGCGGTTTAAAATGCGGCGCTGCATAAATATGTTTTTGTGATTGTATTGGGGAAAATAGTATATATTTCTGTAGAGCCTTATTAACTGGGCAGATATAAGAGCTTACTTTTCGGCTGTTGGGTTATAAAAATACTAATAGGGCAACACCTTTAGAATACTTTGATGGAAGATGGAAAGTTAACACTTAAAAACATCTCTTAAACTTCTTCTCTTAAAGTGGACTGTATTTTTTCATAGTATAGGCAAACAGGTGTAAATAAGAGTGTGTTTTATAGCACTTGTGGAAAAAATATTGTTCAACGTTGAGGATGGTGTATTATTTATTTTAGGTATACTGAATGATCAGGGCAGTGAAATTCACATATCATTGAGTAAATGATGGCAAATGTGTAA
Source organism: Vulpes lagopus (assembly GCF_018345385.1). Taxonomy (NCBI): domain Eukaryota; kingdom Metazoa; phylum Chordata; class Mammalia; order Carnivora; family Canidae; genus Vulpes; species Vulpes lagopus. The sequence goes on along the minus strand of NC_054827.1, from coordinate 77,124,246 downwards.
TCAGATTTATAATACTTTTACCATCAAAAATTGGAAATCTTTCTTTTTGGAAAAAATCTCTAAACCGTGAGATTGAACATTACTCTTGAGTTCATCGATAGGACTTCTAAATTTTGGGGAACAATTGCAAAATGGCTGCCAAATATATGCATTTTAGAAGATCTACCCCCTTTCTCATAAAGACAGTTGACCGATAAACCCCATTTCCACTGGGCTCTCCCTAGCTTGCCTGACTATATACATGTTTCCAAAACATAATTGTTTCATATTTGCCAGAGTTCTTCATATGTTCATAAATATGATGGACTATATGTTTTTCTCGATGATTATTCTCCCTCTTTCTCCTTCTCTGTCTCTCTTTGTTGCCAGTTTCTTGAGTTACCAGCTTTTTGGTCTTACCAGACTTTTTAAAAATGTATAATAAATTAAAAAAAAAGATGCACAAAGATAACCCCATTAATTGGGTATAAGTAAACTATATGTGTCACATGTTATGGTGTTCAAATAAGAACAATAGAATATGGTGTTCAAATAAGAATGTAGGTAGAACTCTTAGTTACTTTATTTCAGGCTTCAGCAGGTTTCCTAATCACAATCAACAACAACAATATTAATGATAATTTAAAAAGCAACGATCAAAATATTGTTGGTGTGTTTTCTTAGAAAGCTAATTATCTGCCTTGAAGAATGATAAATCATATGTAAATTATGAAGTTTAATACAAGTGTGTGTGTGTGTGTGTGTGTGTGTGTGAGTGGATATATCCCAATGAGATTGAGATGTACTTGAACCATTTCTGTGAGACGTTAAAGTTAGACTGTGTCTTTCTTTACAATTATGTTTGAAAAGGTAGATTGTCAGGCATACTAGGGCTATCCAAAAGAAAACAAGGCTGAAAATTGCCATGTGTGCCTAGAGAACAGGCTCACCATAGAAAGAGTCGGGTAGACAGAGCGAACCTTCAAGTAGGGTCTATACTTCAGAGGGGAGCATCTTGCTGACAGCACAGCTCATCATGACCTACCATCTCTTTGACATTTGTAGGTTCTTGAGAGATGGATCTCTCTGTGGTTTAGAACTGCTACAAATCGTTGGTAGCTAGGCCCGCTTGCTGTGGGATAGCCCTTGGTGAAATGTAACACAAAAAGACAGAGAGGGATGCTTCTCACTCGGAGGTAGGTGGCACTGCTGATGAATTTTCAGTGCAAACAGCATCCAGTTGGCTTCTGCAATTGCTTGTGAATTACCGCTGAAGTATCTGGACCCCAGAAATACTCCTCAGTTTTACCTTCTCCTGCTGGACACAAACGTGTCCAACAAACAGCTTGATTTGTGGAGGCAGGTGAGCAGACAAGGAAATTTGAAAAATTAGAAAAACACAGAAGAGAGGAGTCCACCTATGAGGCAAATAAATGAGAATATCACAGACAATGGCAGGTGAAGCTTGAGGCGGTAGTATTTATATTTTTGGCCCTTAATGTCAGAGTTCATTCTTCTACAGATATTTTAGCATGCTTTCAGTAGGCTGGAGGGATGGAAGGTGCACATCATGTGTCCTCACGCTAGCATGTAGAAAGGACTCCAAAGTAATCAGTAGTCTTTAACGTTACTTTTATTGGAGTAGAAGACTTTTGGGTTATTTTCTTCTGGAATTTTATCTGAGGCTTTGGGTGCATGTATTAATTTTTGCAGAAAAAGGAAGGCGGGGCAAGCTCAGCCCACTGCCCCACCAGCTCCCGGGGCAACTTTCCACCCCCCTGAGCACCCACGAGCTCCACCTGGGAGGTGAGCAGAGAACCGGGAGCTGCAGCGGGAAGGGCCTTCGCCTCTGACGAGGTTGGGGGCGGAGAAGGAGAAATGAAACAATCGAGGGGGCGGGGCCGAGGAGCGGGCTGGGGGGAGCCTTGGGCGAGAGAGCACCCCAGATGCCGGGGCTTCAACGATCCGCCGGATTCTTCCCAGAGGGAAAGTGCACAGCGGGGAGATGGGGGGACCCAGGAGGGGGTGACGCCTCCAGTCCCGGGGTCACCAGGGGAGGAGGGCGCCGGGGGGAGCACACCCACCCCACGGGGTCTCGGTGAAGGGCTGGAGCGCGGCCCTGGGGCCTCAGGGAAAAGTGGGGGGGCTCCGGGGAGAAGTGGGGGGGCTCCGGGCGGAGGGAGGCTGAGCCCTGATCCCTGGGGAGTGCTCTGGGTGGAGGGGGGGCTGAGCCCCGATCCCGGGGGGGGCTCCGGGTGGAGGGAGGCTGAGCCCCGATCCTGGAGGTAGGGGGGGCTCTGGGCGGAGGGAGGCTGAGCCCTGATCCCTGGGGGGGCACTGGGTGGAGGGGGGGCTGAGCCCCGATCCGGGGGGGGGGGGCTCCGGGTGGAGGGAGGCTGAGCCCCGATCCCGGAGGTAGGGGGAGCTCCGCGGGGGCTGAGCCCCGATCCCTGGGGGCGCTCTGGGTGGAGGGGGCTGAGCCCGGATCCCGGGGGGGGGGGGCTCCCGGTGGAGGGGGCTGAGCCCTGATCCTTGGGGAGGCTGATCCCCAATCTCCCGGGACAGGAGGCCCCGGATGGGATTCAGCAGCACAGGGCCTGGAATCCAGGGCATGGGGTGTGTGTGTGGGGTGGGGGGGGCAACTGGGATCCTGAGCTTTCCCAGGGTGGGCTGAGGACAGGGAGGGCAGAGGCTGGGAAGACCCTCCTGCCTCAGGAGGCAGGGAAGGTGCGGGGCAGGGAGGGCATAGATGGCAAGGATCCTCCTGCCCCGGGAAGGGGGAGGTAGGGGAGGCGGGGAGGGCACAAGACAGCGAGGACGCTCCTGCAGCCCTGAGCTGTGCAGGTCAGAGCTGCCCACCCCTTCCCCTGCTGCCCCTGGAGCACCCAGGCCCCTGCTGACCCAGAGCTGTGGGGAATTACTGTGGGAGCTGACTCCAGAGCTGGGGATCTGTCCGCTGCCAGTGGGGTTGTTCCTTCTGTGTCACCCTGTGCCTGGGACTAGTGGGGCCGCCAGGGGACAGGGGCCTCAGAGAGTCAACAGCTCCCACTGAGCCGGCACCTGGCAAGGTGCAGGGCAGCTCCCAAGGTGCACACACCTGAGCATCAGCACAGCAGCCCCTCCCCCAGAGACCTCCTGGAAGGACAGGGGAAGAGCAAGTTCTTGACCAAGCAGCACTGGAAAGCTCCAGGGGAAGTCGAGGTATTAATAGTATATAGAGCCAGAGGGTACCTCTCCTATTTTTTTCTTCCTTTTTCCAATACAACTCATTTTTATTTCAGACTGCAAATTTCCTTTTTTTTCTTTTCCCACCTTAACTACAATATTTTACCACTTCTTCATATTTAAGTTCCTTCCTTTTTGACTTTCATATTTCTACCATTATAGGTCTTAGATACATTTCCCACTTCTAGATTCCCTTCAACATACTCAACTTAATTTTGGGATATTTTTTTTTTTTGCCTTGTTTTTTTGTTTTGTGATTCTTGTTTTCTCTGCCTAATTTTGTTCCACAAGGGCAGACATTAATACCTTCTAAAACATGACCAGCATGCACCCAGAACCAAGTGGTATACCATGCTGATTCCTTCTATGAAATTCCTCATTCCCATTCTGCCCCCCTCTGTTATCTCATTTAAGGTTTGGATGGTCAATGTTGGGGCTTTCTACAAGTATTTCTAGCTTATAAAATTTGGGACTGAGCATCTTTTAACATACAGAACTTAATATACTCAGAACCAAGAGGATCACCCTCTAGGACCCCTCAGGTAGACAATATTCTCCCTCCACTACAACTTCATCAACACCACCAACTCCCAGTACCTCCCTTTTTTTCTTCTATTTTTTTTCTCTTTACTTTTGCTATTTTTCTCTTTTCTTTCTTTTTTTTTTCCTTCTTCTTTGGGATTCTTGGCCTTTTATTTTTTACTACTTTGTTTTAAAATTTGTTTTTCACTTTAGTGGTCCTATTTTGTTTTATTCATTCTGATCTTCATTTTCAGTTTCTGGTCTCTGACCTTGTGAGAATCATCTAGGGTGAAATTTACTTAGGTCGTGGTTGATATTCTTGACTCAGGTCACTCATACAGCTACTCTGCACTGAGCAAAATGACTAGAAGGAAGAATGCACCACTAAAGAAAGAATCAGAAACAGTACTCTCTGCCACAGAATTATGGAATATGGATTACAATTCAATGTCAGAAAGCCAATTCAGAAGCACAATTATAAAGTTACTGGTTGCTCTGGAAGAAAACATAAAGGAATCAAGAGACTTCATGACTGCAGATTTAGATCTAATCAGGCTGAAATTAAAAATCAATTGAATGAGATGCAATCCAAACTGGAGGTCCTAATGATGAGGGTTAATGAGGTAGAAGAAAGAGTGAGTGACATAGAAGACAAGTCGATGACAAGGAAGGAAGCTGAGGACAAAAGAGAACAACAAGTAAAAGACCATGAGGAAAGGTTAAGGGAAATAAATGATAGCCTCAGAAGGAAAAATCTACATATAATTGGAATTCCAGAGAACGCCGAGAGGGACAGAGGCCAGAAAACATATTTGAACAAATCATAACTGAGAACTTCCCTAATTTGGGGAGGGAAACAAACATTCAGATTCAGGAGATAGAGAGGTCCCCCCCCCCCAATTCCATAAAAACTGTTCAACACCTTGACATTTAATAGTGAAACTTGCAAATTCCAAAGATAAAGAGAAAATCCTGAAAGCAGTGAGACCCAAGAGATCCCTAACTTATATGGGGAGAAATATTAGATTAACAGCAGACCTCTCCATAGAGACCTGGCAGACCAGAAAGGGCTGGCAGTATATATTCAGGATCCTAAATGAAAATTTAGGGTCCTAAATGAGAATGCAGTCAAGAATACTCTATCCAGCAAGGCTCTCATTCAGAATATAAGGAGATATAAAGAGCTTCCAAGATAGGCAGAAACTGAAAGAATATGTGACCAACAAACCAGCTCTGCAAGAAATATTAAGAGGGACCCTGTAAAAGAAAGGGGAAGCCCAAATAAATTATCCATAAAAACAGGGACTGAATAGGTATTACGATGACACTAAATTCTCTGAACCTGAATGGGCTAAATGATCCCATCCAAAAGACACAGGGTTTCAGATTGGATTAAAAGCAAAACCCATTATTTGCTGTCTACAAGAGACTATTTGAGACCTAAGGGTACCTCCAGCCTGAAAATGAAAGGTTAGAGAACCATTTGCCATTCAAATGGTCTTCAAAAAGAAAGCTGGGGTAGCAATATTCACATGAGATAAATTAACATTTATCCAAAGACTATAGTAGGAGATGAAAAGGGACACTATTACATACATAAAGGCTCTATCCCACAAGAAGACCTAATGATCATGAATATTTATTCCCCTAATGTGGGAAATGCCAAGTCTATCAATCAATTAATAACCAAAGTAAAGACATACTTAGATAATCATACACTAATACTAGGAGACTTCAACACGGCACTTTCTGCAAATGACAGATATTCTAAGCACAACATTTCCAAAGAAACAAGAGCTTTAAATGATACACTGGATCAGATGGATTTCACAGATATTTACAGAACTTCACATCTGAATGCAACTGAATACACATTCTTCTCAAGTGCACATGGAACTTTCTCCAGAATAGACCACATACTCGTCACAAATCATGTCACAACTGATACCAAAAGATTGGGATTGTACCCTGCATATTTTCAGACCACAATGCTTTGAAACTAGATTTCAAGCACAAGAAGAAATTTGGAAGAAATTCAAACACGTGGAGGTTAAAGAGCATCCTGCTAAAAGATGAATGGGTCAACCAGGAAATTAGAGAAGAACTAAAAAGAGTCATGGAACTAATGAGAATGAAGATACAAATATTCAAAATCTTTGGGATACAGCAAAAGCACTCCTAAGAGGAAAATATATCGCAATTCAAGCATCCCTCAAAAAATTGGAAAAAACTCAAATGCATGAGGTAACATTGCACCTAAAGGAACTGGAGAAAGAACTGCAAAGTAAAACCTACACCAAGCAGAAGAAGAGAGTTAATAAAGATTCGAGCAGAACTCAATGAAATAGAGACCAGAAGAACTGTAGAACAGATAAACAAAACCAGGAGTTGGTTCTTTGAAAGAATTAATAAGATAGATAAACCATTAGCCAGCCTTATTAAAAAGAAAAAAGACCCAAATTAATAAAATCATGAATGAAAGAGGAGAGATCACAACCAATACCAAAGAAATACAAATGATTTTAAAAACGTATTATGAGCAGCTATATGCCAACAAGTTAGGCACTCTAGAAGAAATGGATGCATTTCTGGAAAACCACAAATTACCAAAACTGGAATAGGAAGAAATAGAAAACAGGCCGATAACCAGGGAGGAAATTGAAGCAGTCATCGAAAACCTCCCAAGACACAAAAGTCCAGGGCCAGATGGCTTCCCAGGGGAAACTATCAAACGTTTAAAGAAGAAACAATACCTATTCTATTAAAGCTGTTCCGAAACATAGAGAGGGATGGAATACTTCCAATCTCGTTTTATGAGGCCAGCATCACCTTAATTCTAAAACCAGACAAAGACCCCACCAAGAAGGTAGTTATAGACCAATATCCCTGATGAACACAGATGCAAAAATTCTCAACAAGATACTAGCCAATAGGATCCAACAGTAGGTGAAGAAGATTATTCACCGTGACCAAGTGGGATTTATCCCCGGATGCAAAGTTCGTTCAACACTCGTAAAACAATCAACATGATAGATCACATCAATAAGAGAAAAAACAAGAACCATATAATCCTCTCAATAGATGCAGAGAAAGCATTTGACAAAATACAGCATCCATTCCTGATCAAAACTTCAGAGTATAGGGATAGAGGGAACATTTCCTACCATCTTAAAAGCCATCTACAAAAAGCTCACAGCAAATATCATTCTCAATGGGGAAGCACTGGGAGCCTTTCCCCTAAGATCAGCAACAGGACAGGGATGTCCAACTCTCCCCACTGCCATTCAACATACTACTAGAAGTCCAAGCTAGCCTCAGCAGTCAGACAACAAAAAGAAATAAAAGGCATTCAAATTGGCAAAAAAGAAGTCAAACGCTCCCTCTTCGCAGATAACATGATACTATACATAGAAAACCTGAAAGACTCCACCCCAAGATTGCTAGAACTCATACACTAATTCAGCAATGTGGCAGGATACAAAATCAATGCCCAGAAATCAGTGGCATTTTTATACCCTAACAATGAGACTGAAGAGAGAGCAATTAAGGAATCAATCCCATTTACAGCTGCACCCAAAAGCATAAGATAACCTAGGAATAAACCTAACCAAAGAGGTAAAGGATCTATACCCTAAAAACTACAGAACACTTCTGAAAGAAATTGAGTAAGACACAAAGAGATGGGAAAATATTCCATGCTCATGGGTTGGCAGAATTAATATTGTGAAAAAGTCAATGTTCCCATGGCAATTTACACGTTTAATGCAATCCCTATCAAAATACCATGGACTTTCTTTAGAGAGCTGGAAAAATAATCTTAAGATTTGTGTGGAATCAGAAGAGACCCCAAATAGCCAGGGGAATATTGTAAAAGAAAACCAGAGCTGGGGCATCACAATGCCAGATTTCAGGTTGTACTACAAAGCTGTGATCATTAAGACAGTGTGGTACTGGCACAAAAACAGACACATAGATCTGTGGAACAGAATAGAGAACCCAGAAACGGGCCCTCAGCTCTATGATCAAGTAATATTTGACAAATCCAGAAAGACTATCCACTGGAAAAAGGACAGTCACTTCAATAAATGGTGCTGGGAAATTGGACAGCCACGTGCAGAAGAATGAAACTGGACCACTCTCTTTCACCATACACAAAGATAAACTCAAAATGTAAGAAAGATCTAAATGTGAGACAAGAGTCCATCAAAATCCTAGAGGAGGGGCAGCCGGGGTGGTTCACCAGTTTAGTGCCGCCTTTGGCCCAGGGCCTGATCCTGGAGACCCAGGATCGAGTCCCACATCAGGCTCCCTGCATGGAGTCTGTTTCTCCTTCTGCCTGTGTCTCTGCCTCTCTCTCTCTCTCTCTCTCTCTCTCTCTCTCTCTGTCTCTCATGAATAAATAAATAAAATCTTAAAAAAAAATCCTAGAGGAGTACATAGGCCACACCCTTTTAGACCTTGGCCACAGCAACTTCTTGCAAGATACATCCATGAAGCTAAGGGAAACAAAAGAAAAAATGAACTATTGGTACTTTATCAAGATAAAAAGCTTCTGCACAGCAAAAGAAACAATCAAAGCTAAAAGACAACCTATAGAATGGGAGAAGATTTTTGCAAATGACATATCAGAAAAAGGGCTAGTATCCAAGATCTATAAAGAACTTATTAAACTCAACAGCAAAGAAACAAACAATCCAATCATGAAGTGGGCAGAAGACATGAACAGAAATTTCACCATAGAAGACATACACAGGGACAAAAAGCACATGAGAAAATGCTCCGCATCACTTGCCATTTGGGAAATACAAATCCAAACCACAATGAGATCCCACCTTACACCAGTGAGAATGGGGAAAATTAACAAGACAGGAAACAACAAATGTTGGAGACGATGTGGAGAAAAGGGAACCTTCTTGCACTGTTGGTGGGAATGTGAACTGGTGCAGCCACTCTGGAAAACTGTGTGGAGGTTCCTCAAAAAGTTAAAAATAGACCTGCCCTACGACCCAGCAATTGCTCTGCTGGGGATTTACCCCAATGATACAGATGCAGTGAAACAGCAGGACGCCTGCACCCCAATGTTTCTAGCAGCAATGTCCACAATAGCCAAACTGTGGAAGGAGCCTCGGTGTCCATCGACAGACGAATGGATAAAGAAGATGTGGTCTATGTATACAATGGAATATTCCTCAGCCATCAGAAACGACGAATATCCACCATTTGCTTCAATGTGGATGGAACTGGAGGGTGTTATGCTGAGTGAAGTAAGTCAATCGGAGAAGGACAAACATTATATGTTTCATTCATTTGGGGAATATAAAAAATAGTGAAAGGGATAAAGGGGAAAGGAGAGAAAATGAGTGGGAAATATCAGAGAGGGTGGCAAACCATGAGAGACTCCTAACTCTCAGAAATGAACAAGGGAGAGTGGAAGGGGAGGTGGGTGGGGGGGATGGGGTGACTGGGTGACAGGCACTGAAGGGGGCACTTGATGGGATGAGCACTGGGTGTTATACTATATGTTAGCAAATTGAACTCCAATAAAAAATATACAAAGATAAATAAATAAAAATTGTGGATTCTACACTCAAAACAATTTTTTTTTTTGCAGAAAAATACACGAAAAGCACAAAGAAACAAAAACTACAGGATTTCTGGAGACCAAAAAAAGAATGATGATAAATCATTCTCTTAGTTGTTTATACCTCTAATTTTACAGAAGTTTCCATGCAACGTTTTCCATGTAGGGGCGTTCTCTCTCTCTTTCTGTATGTCTCTGTTTTTTGTTTTTGTTTTTGTTTTGTTTTACTTTTAATTACAGGAAAAGCAATATCCATGTAAGATGTGTTTACAAATCTTTTATAAGATCTTTTTCTTTGTGATGTCCACCATCTCATATTACTTACGTGTTACAAAAATTCTCATCTAGAATAATGAAGAAGGTGATAACAAAATATTAGCTCACTGTTTCCAGCTAGACATGTTGACAAGATCCCATGCTGACAGTTTTAGCTGTTAAGGAATTTTCTGGGGAGTACTAAATTTTTCTTAAAACACACTCCTGAAAATAAAAGAATAAACGTGTAAGAGAACTAACAGAGTTGGCCTTAACAGGAAAAAATATCTTGAAAGAGTGTCTTCAGATCTATTTTTGAAGCAACCAGGTAGTCTGCTGCTATATTAGGTAAAACCAATTTAACTTTTATAAATATTCATCATTAAATATGTAATGGACACAGGGAGGGTGGAGGGGAGGTGGACTCAGTGGCAAATTGATTTTAACCTTCTAAAAGGCATTTTTTTATACACACTTAGCAATTGAGCTCTGATTTGTCTTTATAGTGTCTTTGTCTTTTAAAAAATCCTAGGAACTCCCCAACTCCAACGGGTGAATCTTGATTTGTCTAAAGTCTTACAAGTGATCTCGGTATCCTTACCAAGAGATTGATTTAGAGATGGGAGCTTGACACTACTTACTCTTTGGTGGTTTAATATATCGAATTTGGTTTACCAGAAAGTTAGAAAAAATTGTGTAATTGGTATCACTGAGTTATTAAAAAAACAAAGCTGAGAAAAAACTCGAAGAATTTTTGTCAGGTGTAGTAATAAGTCATTTGCTATTTCACCAATTTTGAATTGAGTACTCAGTTGTTAGCAACTGAAATTATTCCAGCTGATGTGGTCATTTTACATCACAGTTTATGACGAAACAGAGTGTAGTAAATTGGTTTGAGTATCTGAGTCTTATCAAAGAAGGATTTACAAAAGAGTTGAATCTGAGGAAGGCAGGTTAAGAATTGGACTATATATAAGTGTTTTGAATTACAATTGTAGGCATTCGACTGGCATCATGTAGACAAAGGGGGAGTAGTGTGTTTTGGTGACATTGGTCTTGATCTTGTGGCAATGCCTATAATCTGATGGAGGTGAAAGAGACTGAAACTAGAAAAATGAAATAGGAGTCCAGGTGTGAAACAGTGAGGGCTAGCAAGGGCATCATGATGAAAAGGAAGGGTTCGACTGAGAGAAATCTGAAAGAGAATCAGTGGACACAGTGACTGATTGATTAAATGCCCAAGATGAAAGTATGGATGAGCCGATGGCTGCTCTGAGCTTCTGAGCCTGTGTAAATGAAAGTCTGGACCCATGAATTGAAAACAGGTCGATCAAAAAATGAAGTTAATTTTGAGAGAGAGAAATCAAATTGAATTTAAGATAATAGTGGGACATTCAATAGCACAGATCTATTATGCTGCTAGAAATTCAGATCTGTCCTTTAAGATGAGAATTTCAGACTGAGTTGAGTTGTAATTTTGTATTCGGAAACCACTTGTTATGTGAAAACCACACCTTTCCTTCCACAGGGTGTGGGTGTCTTGGTAGGAACTCACATTTGGGTAGCAGCAGAAATAGACGTTTGAAATTCCTGCATGTTAAATTTTAGTTCTTCTTCATTATATAGTAGCTAATTTGTTCTTAAGTAGGTGATAATAGAGATTGAACTCTTAAAATAGAGACTGGTTATTATGTTATTACACTGTACTTAAAAAAAACTCCTATAGGCTGTAAGAATGAAGAAAAACATACTGGAGACACAGGTTTGGGTGTGTGTATGTGTGTGCACATGTATGTGTAATCTTTGTAACCCAGCCACATGAAAAAAAAAAAGAAACATAATGCCTTTTTTAAAACATTAACTCTAGTAAATTAAGTATTTCTTGACAAGAAAAAAAGATTTTTTTTGTCCCCCCCCCCCCCCCCCGCTCTAGTCAGTAATACCAATTGTAATGAGGGAATGTAGAGGGAGAACAGTTTTCTGGCAAGGAGAAACCATAGTAGACAAATCTGAGAAAATGAGATGCTGAAATTTCTGGTTACAGTATTCATTTTTTAAAAAAAGGATCTGAAAAAAAGGGTGCACTGACAGCATCATCAGTGTAGCTGTGTAGCTGTATGGTGACACAGAAAGGATCCTGGAAGGGAAAATAGACAGTCTATGACGTGATCTGCTTGCTAGCACGTTATAGAAACTCAACGTACATTGGCCTGTTCAGTGCAATGATGGCATCTGAGTGTGGTTTGGAGAGGAGCAGGCAGCAGGGTTCAAGATATGGATGTTGGAAGTGATCCACAGTTGTCTTGCTGAGGACCTGAAGCAGGGTCTCTACCAAGTTCACCACCCGCCCTCCTGCCAGCTTGATGGGAAGAGCCCATTCTCTAATTCACAGAATTGTTGGCAATATTTTAAAATGTCTCTAATATTTTGAAAAAACATAAAATTTCATAAATACATGGGAAATTAAGATCATTGTAGGTGATTGAGTAAGATAATTTTTGCCTATTTCCAACATGAAAGTGATGCAGCCAATGGAAGCATCACACAACCATGGGGAAAGGAGGCCTCTCATTTAAGAAATGATACAAATGAAAAAAAGGATATCAGTTTAGATTATGGCTTTAAATATTTGCTCTACCCATTATTTTGTTTTCTCCTTTGGGGACTCTGGTGATAGGAATATTATTCCTTCTTTGCTGGTCTTTCATTTCTATGGGTTTCTAAGCCTTTTTACTTTTACTTTGTTGCTTTCTTATCTGTCTTCAGTGCCCCTTGTTCAATTTCTATTTGAGTCTTTCCCCTTCAGGCACCTAGTAATTTGTTCTTTACTTCTGAATTAATTTTGCTTTTTGTTTTTTCCATTTCTTTCCTGAGTTCAATCAACTTTTAAAAAATTTTCTTCCTATTTATGTCTGTTTCTGTTTATTGTATTTGGATTTCTAATGTAAGTTTTTTCCCCCATATCCTCAAATGTGGAATTGAGTATTGTGATCATATTTGGCATGTGGATTTTTTGTTTTCTTCTGCTTCCTGTTTTTTGTTTGTTTGTTTGTTTTTTGCAGGAGGGTTTTTTAAATCAGTTGGACAAAGTGACTTTTTTTTCTGATATTTTTCAATAACTTAACATGGACTTACTGAGCTTCCTTTTGTTCACTTTTTTGATATTGGGGTGTTTAACAAGATTTCTACTTTAATGTCAGTCTAATCTATTGGTAGAGCACAGTCTGGGTACTTTGTTCTTGTTTTGTTTTGTTTTGTTTGTTTTTTTGTATTGATGTGGTGGGGCAGAGTGTGAAGCAAGCAAAAGCAGATCTAGAACTTCCAAAGATGGCAAGCCTCTTTCCCTTTTGATTGTATGGTGCTTCAATTGGCTGAATTTGCTTTTATGTGAGAAATAGATGAAAATTATTTGACTCTAAACTAGTCATATAAATTTATAGAGATATACTTTTCTTCTTTTCCTCTTCACCACTCAATTGCTAAGAAGTGATTTTTCCATTCTTCTTTGTTGTATTTTATTCCTCAGAAACTATATGTTTTGAAAACTCCCCCCTTTTAAATTGAGCCTACCCTTTTAAAGTTGCATGTTCTTTGAAATCACTTCCCTCTCATACATGCTGTGACCTGCCTGAAACTATTTAGATATTTATATTTATTTAATTTATTTTTTGAAAGATTTTATTTCAAAAGATAGAGAGAAACATAGAACATGAGTGTGGGGTTAGGGGTGGCAGAGGGAGGGGGAGGCAGAGTCTTAAGTAGACTCTGCACTGAGCATGGAGCCTGACCCTGGGTTTGATGTCACCACTCTCAGATCACAATCTGAGCAGAAACAAAGAGTCAGCCACTTACCGACTGTATCACCTAGTGTCTCATTTATAAATCATTTTAGATTTAGGTTAAACATAATCTTCCTGACCATTATTTTGATCTCCCTCAGATCCCTTCGCTAGTTTCCTATTATTTCCTCCTTGAAATTTTTTGGTCTGCCTTTGCTTGCCTCAAAGCCCTGCAACAGGGCAACAGAGTAGGGGTGGAGTGACACCAGAAGAGATGGTGTACAGGAATTTGGTGATTTCTCTTTTCATTCCTTACATTTATTTTGATGTATGAGTATTGTCTATCTTCATCTGGTGTTGAGGGCATAGTTTTGTAAAGTATTTAATTTTCTCCCCTTGTTTATTATTGTTTGGGGCAATATTAGGAGGTAGAAGCTACATAGCTGCCACTGGCCCTGGCCTTCCAGAAGGCCTGGGCTTTTATGTGTAACTGCTATGAACATTTGTGTACAAGTTTTTTGTGGTTGTATATTTTCATTATCTTGAATAAATATTTAGAGATGGAATTGCTGGGTCATAAAATAGATAATCATTTAATATTTAAAGAAATTGTCTAAGAGTTCTCTAAAGTTTTTGTACCAGTTGACTGTCCCACTTGTGGTAGAGAGAACTGTATATTCTGTTGATTTAGATACTAGAGCCGATTGAAAATATTCCATGTTTTTTCTATCGCTGTTGTTGAGAAGTCAGCTGTTGATTTTATTGCTTTCCTTTATTTAAATTTTTAGTTTTATCTCGGGATCCCTGGGTGGCGCAGCGGTTTGGTGCCTGCCTTTGGCTCAGGGCGCGATCCTGGAGACCCGGGATCGAGTCCCACATCGGGCTCCCTGCATGGAGCCTGCTTCTCCCTCTGCCTGTGTCTCTGCCTCTCTCTCTCTCTCTGTGACTATCATAAATAAATAAAAATTAAAAAAAATAAATTTTTAGTTTTATCTCTGGTTACATTTAATATCTCCTTTTTGTCTTTGATGTTCCATAATTTCCCCATGATGCAGGTGTCATTATTTTCATATATAATGCTTGAGGTTCATTTGCTTTCTTGGTCTCAGTTTAATACTTTCTCATAGCCTAAAAAATTCTATGCTGTCATCTCTGATAATTGCCTAATCTCCTTATTCTCATATTTTTCTTAAAAAACTCCAAGTTCTAGTATGTTTGACCATCTTTAATTATCTTTAAGATTTTCTATTTATTGGTTTGTTTGAATGTTTCTTTTACATAATTCATTGGAAAATTCTGTTTTTCAATTCAGTAATTCTCGTTTCACTAATATCCTTTAATTAGGCCAATTAGTTGTTAGTTTTACATTTTGTGTTGTATATTGTTAATTTTCAGTATGTTTAGAGACGCTTTATGGACTCATTCCTTGCTTGTATTTTTGAGCTTATTTTTTAATTTTTTTCTTACACATAATCATGCTTATTTTACATTTGCTTGCTGATAATTTTAATATCTAAAGTCCTTAGGCATATAAATTTGCTATCAGTCGATTCCCTTAGATATTATTCATGATATTTTTTTCCTGTGTATGTTTTGTGATTTTCTTTTCTTTTTTTTTTTTTTTTTTTTGTATATGTAAGCTGCTTATTTACCTTAGAAATTTTTGTTTGAAAATTCATTCTTCCAGCGGATTCCAGCAGACCAAACCAGCACCACTGAAAATTAAATTTTCCTCATGAGGTTTTTCAGGCAACAGTTTACTACATGATAATATGATTAGAACAAATACTTTAGGGGGAAATTTTGTTTGTTTGTTACCTTCACTTGGTGCCAAGTTTGAGACTGGCCATTTTTCTTGTTCTTCTCTTCTCTGTGGCAGCTTTATTTTTGCTTCACTATTACACATTGATGGTGTGTCAATTAAGGCCTCAGTTTGTGATGATGATCCTTCCCTAACTTAGCAGGATCTTGCATTCATATCCTGTTCCCCACTCTGCAGCCACAGTGGGAAATTGAGGAAATTCGGATTTGGCAACATATGTCGTAGAAAGATTGAGCTCACTAGATTCCTCTTTTCACTAATTTTTGCCCATTTTAGTGGATTTTACCTGGTTAATTGATTGTTACCAAAGTATCTTATCTGCCATTCCATTAGCTCTGGAAATCTGGATGCTATTTTAAGTGACTATTGAGACACTAGTGGAAAACTCTAGGTAGGGCAATGAACTAGGTACTTCTATAAATAGAGGAAGAAGAGAAAGTTTGATTTTTCCCAGAGCCTTGGAGAAAAAAATTATATATTTATGATTCAGAATTAAGATATATTCCATTTACCATTATGTTTATATTGACACTCTATACCATTTGAGAGTATATTATAAAGAATGTGAAATATCAGTGTCTTCATGATACTCTTAGGTATTTCTACATAAATAAATAAATACATAAATACATAAATAAATAAGAGACACAAAGAGATTAATCCCATTTTAAGTTAAAATGTTAACCATAATGATCTCAAAGTTACACAATGCCAATATTTTTCATTTTTACTATTAATAACTGTAGAGACAAAACACATGCAAAAAATTTTGCTAGGCAAGAGATTAAAGTACCACTTTTGAAAATTGTAAGCTATTTAAGAGATTGTTTTAGAAATTGTAAAAAAAAAAAAAGGACCTTGAAACAACGTTTTTAAAAATTAAGAACTGATTCCATATGACATTAAAACTAATAAATCATAGTATTATACAGAAATTAGCAAGATAAACTACTAATTTTGTTAAACCAGAACCATTTTGCATTTGAATTTTAACTTTGTTTTTAACAGTTTCTTTTTTTAAAATTTTATTTATTTATTCATGAGAGACAGAGAGAGAAAGAGAGAGAGAGAGAGAGAGAGAGAGGCAGATACACAGGCAGAGGGAGAAGCAGGCTCCATGCAGGGACCCTGACGTGGGACTCGATCCCGGGTCTCCAGGATCGCACCCTGGGCTGAAGGCAGCGCCAAACCGCTGAGCCACCCAGGCTGCCCCTGTTTTTAACAGTTTTAATTTTTATTTGCAGTTTGTTTTTTTATTTTTTATTTTTATTTTTTTATTTTTTGCAGTTTGTTTTTTAAATTTTGACTTGTATGGTTCTAGTTCTAGAATTTAAATAGAATCAAACTCAACTGGTTTGGGAACCTTGGTTGTTTATTTTGGTATCATTAGGTTCCACCTCCGTGTATGACAATTTCAGGTACTCAACAGCTAAGTTCAATGAATCGTTTAGGAGACTTCAGAATTTTTCTATCTCTGAATGTTTGTAATGTACATAGTTACAAAGTTTTCACATGTATTCATGCCTCCATGTTTTATGCACATATATATATATACACATATTTCTTTAATTCTAAATCTCTATGAAAATAGTATATACATAACCTTCATTCTTCTTGTGTAAAAAATGAAACCTTGAGAGATTAAGAAAAATAATTATTCCAAATCACTATGCTCTAACTTTAGATTTCTTGTGTCAGTTAAATGTGGATTTATTTAGGAGATGAGGGAATAAACTCTCCTTATAAGAAAAAATAATCACAGACTTCAAACATGCAATCTTCCACCTTTTCTTATTTAAAACTACTGTGGGTCTTTGGCCAGTATCCAGAATACATGATGGACATTTTAGGTTATCTATTTCAAATCTCTGTTCTTAGAAGGAAACCAGTTCTTTTTGAATGTATTTCGGTTTTCTTTATCTAACACTATTCAGAGTTGAAAGTATTACAGTGAGATTTAGCTATTCTGCCTTTGTGAGCTTGTTCTGATTTTCCCTTTGTCTGAATACATCTATATAATATCTTACATTTATATAAGCTTTATTTGAAAGCACTTCTATATCTATCATCTCATTTTATCTTTACAACAACCATCTGTGCTTCACAGGGAATTACTACTATACCATTTACAGCTGGAGAAAATGACACCAAGGAAGGTCAAGTGGTTTGTTTAATATTATGAAATTATTAGAGGAGCCACAGGACTAGAGCCTACGTGTTTTCAATCTTTGCCTAAGATCTTCTCTTAAGATCGTATTGCATGTCCTTCCATATCAACAATGCAATTCATTTATTATATCAGCAAAAATATACAAAATACTTTATCAAATATTTGATTAATGACTAAGTATTTTTTGAGTGGGCAGAGTAATTATTTGATTTTAGCATGTCCTTGTTCATAAAACTAAGTGTTTCACTTTGCTTTAAGTGCAATTTATTTAAAAAAAAGTCTTGAGTTTCTACTATACTAGGTCTTCTTCAAAGCAATGTTTTTATGATGATAATAAAAATCAGTTAATATTTTTTCCTTTTTTAGGAAATTACTGCATCTTTGCCCAGCTAAAAGGAAATATGCACAAATTCAGAGTTAAAAATAAATAATTTGGGGCCTCCAGTTTGCACTGTATTCTTGCTTATACTAGTTTGGAAATATATGGGAGTTGAAAAGTCCGAATTATTTTGAAATGTACCAAAAATTAAATTCTATGGTCATAAAGCTGTATGTATACAAAGTAATCTTATAACAATAGAATAAAATAAGTCAATTCTTTGTTTATCTTTCACTTCAGGAATAAAATACTCACATAAGTGAAATTTCCAGACTACTGAATATGAATTTTTCAAATACCAAGGACTAACAATTTAGGTGAAAATATTTTTTAAATGTAATACACCATTTCATTTCCTTCTTAACATAATATTTAAATGCTTTTGATGTCTGAATTCTCTCTTTATGATCATGTGTTTCAGTAAGCTACATTGAACAGCTAGTGCTTAAGCTACCATGTACTTGGTAGTTGTCTTAGCTTCACCTTCCCTTCTTTTTAAAATGTCTTGTTCTATCAGAAAAACCTTGCTGAGTGTTTATTTTTTTGCCGCATACTATAATTTATTAGTGTGTAATTTATTTGCCGCATACTATAATTTAGAAAGAAATAATCCTTGAAAGGTAGACATATAGGCAGCTTTAGCTTAAAATCAGCTTGTTTTTCATTGGAGACAATTATACAATAAAACAACTGAACATAAATGTATGAGAAATGTTCAATCTCAATAGTAAAAAAATGCTTATTAAAACAATTTTTAAATACCTATTAAATTTCCAGTTTTCTCCCATCAAAGTGGTAATGTTTTATATTAATGCTCACACTTTTTAATTGTGGAAAAATAAACATTATTGTATAGTGTTGCAATTTATCAGTTTGTATCAATAGCCATAAAATGGTACCTAACTTTAATACAGAAATTGTACTCCTATATGTTTATACTAAAAAATTGTCGGTAATTGTACACATATGTAAGTAGGTATATAAATGTTATGTTCTATGTTATTCCTTTGTGTTCTCTCTTCGAGGCAGAGATAGGTAAATAGATAAAGAGAAATAGATGTATATGTGTTTATATAGAGAAGATATGATAAGTTATTAAATGAAAAAAAGCTAGTTTTAAATATTCTGTTTTAATAAAACATTTATTTATTTATGAATACGTAGAAATAGGAATTAGTCTGTAATGAAGAACATCAAGTAGTCAATAATAGTTATCTCTCAGTGGTGAGAATATAAGGATTTTATTATAATATAAGAATATAAGGATTTTCTTAATTTTTTACATATCTGTATAATAAAGAAGGGTATGTGCATGGATGTATTCCTAACATTCCAGTTCTAGGGGATCATATACAGAATTCCCAAGATAATGAGAAGCATTGAACACATAGTTGGAACTGGAAGAAGTTGTGTAACTTTGGCATAGAAGGATTGTGAAAATTGCAAAGGCTGTAGAAATATATTAGGCCAGGAAAGAAAGTGATAGTCATAGCCTAGAGAGACTTGGTACCAGGCCAATGGTTTAGAATTTTATTTTATTGTCAGCAGGGAGTCACTGAAGTATTTCTATTGTTTAATGATCTCATCAGAGTTGTACTTTAGGAACATTAGGTCAATAGTTACCCATATTGTGGATTATCAGGAAAGGATCTAGAGTTAAGAAAGTGAGTTAGGAGGGTTTTGAAAGGTTTCTCAAATTATACCTTTGCATTTGCAGTATCCATAAAGCTGATTATATAAAGCATTGACATAAAAGAGAAATGTACCATAAGAGAGATCAAATACTTTGGTTTGAGAACATTTTATGTGGAAAAACTATGAATTAATGAAGAGCCAACAAAGAGTTACACCTGCCATGTCTGGTGTTTGTCCTTTTTAAAATACAAGATGTGCTATTTACTTGGGCTTTTAGTATAATTGGGTTTTTCATATGCAAAGTTGGATATCAAAGCAAAAGTCATTATAACCTGAAAATTATTCACAAATAAACCAATCAGTTATGAAATTAGTGTCCACTGAAGCATTTCCCCCAACAATTAACCCTAATGTCTCCCTTGTATTTGTATAGTTCATTATCTTTCTAATTGTCAGATGTTATATGTTTGTAATGGGACTATTGTTATCTTCATTTTGATTGAGACATGGTAATAGAAATTTAAAGTAGATGATCCAAAATAATTAGATTACTTACACAAATTAAGACTATAAATGGGTCAAGTTGTAGGAAACTATAAAGGTTTTGAGGGGGATGACTTTGGAAAGAGCATGGTTGGGATTCTGTTTGTCCCAAACAAAGGAGTCTTGGTAGATATGCTTGCTCCTCGCCTTGAATTTTCAGCTAGACTGGTAGGACAGCTTGAAATGTGTTCCTTGTAATATAGACATTGAATGGGATCTAACTCACATTGAAAAGAGAGCTTAAGGACAAGACGTGAGCAAAAGCAGCCTCGGTCAGAAGAGGAGGCCACATGAAGACTGCTGCCACAGCTTGAAAACACTGAAGAAATTGAGGGTAAATGTTAAGCCATGAGCCAAAGGACCCGAATGATTGTGTCATGAGAGTTAAAATTGGAGAAATTCAGCAAGAGCATTCCATAAAACATAGAAAAAAATGTTAGATTTAATTATTTACCTGGAGCAAAGAGCTTGAAACTGTTTCATAAGAAGAACAATCATTAGAGAAATTTCTGTTTTCTCTGGCCCCCTGTCCCTTTCCACATCTCTTCAAACTTAACTTGCTTCAATCTTGATTGGAAATGGCAGAAACTCTAGTTAGGAATAAAAATGATAATAGACATGTCATATAGATACCATACAAGGAAAGAGGGAAAAAAAATTACACCATGTGCACTCAAGAGGCTACAGAATTTTTCTTCTAACATATCTAGATGATGGAAAGATTAACTTTAGATCAAGTTGAAAGTTTTGATTAATATCTGGTTCTGGGTATTCCAAATTATGAGTTTAAACTTCATACCTAAGGTTACCAATGAATTCATGGGCTCTGCCTGAGTGTCTATCTGGGAATAGGGACTGGGGGAGAAAGGTATACACATCAACTGGACTTAAAAGGAAAGTGACAACACAGTAAAGTTGCTTTAATAATTTTACTACAGGAGGCTTGCTTGTTTAACTTAACCATTCAATGTTGCCAAAAAAAATAAAAAAGTGAAATTTCAAGTTAAATGATGAAAATGTAAGTGAAGTCAATGAAAATAATATTGGCATCTGATTAACAAACGAAAAGTAGCTCATATACGTAGTTCTAGAGGAAAATAATTTTAAGCCCACTCCTATAACTGCTATAATCTTGCCCTTTATGTAGTTCTAAAGGAAAAATAATTTTAAACCCTCTCCTCTTACTGCTATAGTCTCACCCTCTAAATAAAGTTATATCAAAATTTTTGGTTAAATAAATGTCTATAGCTTAGATTATTTTTCTGTATAACTATTTTCACAGCTAAATCATAATGTGTACCATCATTGTATTTCCTTTCTTATAAGATCCTTTATAAACTATTCTTTTGCCTTGGAACAGGCTAATTTTCAAAAATGTTAAATTGCTTTTTTAAAATGTGCTTATTATTAATACTATTCAAAGTAAAACCTTTATTAATATGGCTAAGCTTATTAGGTACTTCTATAAGTATTTTTAAAATATTTTATTTATATGAGAGAGAGAGAGAGAGAGCATGAGATGTGGGGAGGGGCAAAGGGAGAGGGAGAAGCAGATTCCTCATTGCGCATAGAGCCCAATAGGGACCTGGGGCTTGAATCTAGAACCCTGACATGGTGACTTGAATGACCCAGGTGCCCCTTTAACAGTATTTTTTAAATTGGGTAAATAACTCACAGAATCTTTCATCTTTCTGCTCTAAGCTGAGGTCCTTGTCTTTAAGCCTGCTTCAAATCTGTCATTCTGGAATTTTACCTAATCACTACCTTGACAAAAGTCTCAGCCTCTATAACGTATTGGGTCCTCAGTTTTCCACAGCCTATCATACATTTTATTTTTTCTAAGTTTACTTTCCATTTTCGTAGAGTATATTCTCCAGTGGTTTCCTGCAAAGTGTAAATGAGAAATTAAAAAAAATTGAGAAAAAATCAAGACTTTGCATATCAGAATATACCTTTAATTTATTTTGAGAGCTGTTTGAACTTTGTATAGAGAATTCTAGGATGGAAATGATTTCCTCCAAAATTCTGGACACATTTCTTAATTTCTCCATGTTTTCAGTGTTAGTCTTGAGACATCTAAAGGTCATCCAGTTTTCATCAGTGTTGATGTAGTTTTTTTTTTTTCTCTCTGGAAAATTTTAATAATTTTATCCCTAGTACTCTGAAATATAGTCAAAATATTTCTTATGTTGGTCTTTTTAATTAATTTGTTGCCCTAGGAAATTGGTCTCCTTATTCTGGGAACTTACACCCTTTAGTATAAATTTTATTTGAAATATTATTTCTCTGATAATTTCCTCTGTCCATTTTCCTCTACTCTTTGTTTCTCTTCTGTTTATGAGTCAGCTCTTGGACCTTGTAGATATATCTTCTCATTAAAAAAAAAAAGATTTATTTATTTATCTGAGAGAGGGAGTGAGAGAGAGAGTGAGCATGTGTGTGCATAAACAGGGGAAGGGGAAGAGGGAAACGGAGAGAATCTCCAGCAGACTCTTCACTGAGCATGGAGCATGAGGTGGGGTTTGATCTCATGACCTGGAGATCATGACCTGAGCCAAAATCAAGAGTTGGACGCTTAACCAACCGGACCACCCAGGCACCCCTATCTCCTCATTTTTAATTTATTTTTCTTTTTACCTGCTTTCTTCCCTGTGAACTTATGCTAAAATATTATTTTTATAAAATTTTTAATGCCAAGAGTTCTTTCTTGGTCTCTAAAATTCATTTCCATTGAATATTGTTCTGAGTTCATGGGTGTGTAACATTTTCCCTAAGAATATTTATAAAATTGTTTTAAATTTTTATTTGTACTATCCATTTTCTTTGAGTGCTATTTTTTTTGTGTTTATAAGTATGATCTTTATCTTTCAAGTTAGAAACTTCTCAAGTATTTTGATATGATCTTAACTATTGAGACTTTCTTTACACCTATGTGATAGTGAGGCTCTTACGGAAGTTCTGTGCTTGACTATAGAGTGATTGGATTGGAATCAAGATGTTTGGCAAGATTCTCTCCCAATAAAATGACCTTTCATTTGTTTACGTTGCTAATTTTTTCCATACCCTTCAGTACTGTGAGAAGTGGGAAGTGAAAAACTCCTGTCAGAGATGTGGGTGCCCTGGACCATAGTGAGGGAAGAGATGAATCTGAGACTCTGATGTTCCAGCATGTATAGCTTTCTTAATCCCTTGGTTTCCAAATACAGTATCTCACACTCCTGTTCTTTGCTATCCCTGGCATCTTCAAATCCTCTGCTCTTTGGTTTAGTCTTTCCAAAGTGTATACTCTGGCCTTCTTCTTTTTTAAATCTAGCTTTCAAAAATAGCTAGGATCTCCGAATTCTGAGCCTCTCTCAGTGTATAATCGGTTCACTTCTTCTAGATACCCTTGCTCAAATTTAGCTTTTTCCACTTGGCTGAATAAACCATCTGCCTTCCATCTGGCAAAGTTTAATATCCTCTATATCTTCGGGCACTTCCTTCACTGTTTTCTTAGCCTATGGTTTTATATTGTTTTATTCCTTTATTGTTATGGAAAGCTACAAACTTTTGTATGGTAGGTAAATTCAGAATTTCTTTTAAATTTTTTTTTCTGTGTAGAGATCTTTATTCCCCCAAGTAATGACAATACTAAGGAAGCTAACATTTATTTTCTACTCTGTGACAGACATTGTACTAGGCATTATACAAATTACCTCGTTTAATTCTTATGCTATCCTATAACATAGTACTATTATTATCCAAGATTTAGAGTGAGGAAACTGAGGCTTACAGAACTTAAGTGATTTGCCTCACGGCTAAAAGGCAGCAAATAGGAGATCTGGGGTTTGTATCAGAGCCCTCTGATTCTATTGACTTGCTTTAGCTATTATTCAGCTGTGTATAATGATTGTACATTAGTCAGGGTTTGGCAAAGTGTGTAGAGACCATTCTAGGAATAGTTGGTCAGGTCCTGGCAAAAATGATTTTATTGTATTTTGTTTTTTAATGGCAATAGTTTTTTCCTACAGGAGACTATGAGTGTTACTATCCGTATTTTTAACATTATTTATTAATACGTATTTTATGTAACATAAAATCCCCCACTTTAAGAATACAGCCATGAATTTTAGGAACTTTACAATGTAAAACAGTCATCACATATATCTGTTTTAGAATATCTTTATTCCTTCAGTAAGATACCTTATACTCTCATATACAGGGAATCCTTATTTCCACCCCAGCCACTAAGCAACCACTATTTTACATTATGTCTCTACAAATTTATCATTTTTGAATATTTTACATATATGGGATCATGATATGTAGCTCTTATGTTTGACTTTTTTAACCTAGCAGAATGTTTTTGAGGTTCATCCATGATATTGCATTTGTCAGTAGTTTATTTCTTTTCATCACTGAATAACATTCAATTGTATAAATATATCACAATTAGTCTATTATTCACAACTTGATGAACATTTAATTTGTTTCCAGCTTGGGACTATTATGAATAATGCCACCCTTGGTTTGTAAATTTTTGCTGGGTCATACAATAGTTTTATATTTAACTTTCTGAGAAACTGCTAACCTGTTTTCCAAAGTAGCTGCAGTATTTAATTCTATCAGTATTTTTAATGCCTTGAAACCTTAACATTTATTCTTTTTTCACTGGTATTTCCTGGCCACAGCCTCAAATGACCCACAGAAGAGATCCTCTCTCTAAAGAGTGATGCACAGGTTCTCTTCAGATTCCTTGTCTCCATTTTCACATTTCTTCACATTCCATTTTTCCAAACTTTCTTGCAGACCTTTTTAACTTTTAATTTTAAGTAAACTATTCTTTTTCTTTCTTTCTTTCTTTCTTTCTTTCTTTCTTTCTTTCTCTTTCTTTCTTTCTTTCTTCTTTCTTTCTTTCTTTCTCTCTTTCTTTCTTTCTTTCTTTCTTTCTTTCTTTCTTTCTTTCTTTCTTTCTTTCTTTCTTTCTTCCTTCCTTCCTTCCTTCCTTCCTTCCTTCCTTCCTTCCTTCCTTCCTTCCTTCCTAAAGAGAGAGTGAGCATGCATGAGTGGGGAGGGGAGGGGCAGTGGGAAAGGGAGAGAGAGAATCTTAAATGGGCTCCACGACCAGCGCAGAGCCTGACCTGAGTCTCAATCTCTCTACCCTGAGATCATGACCTGAGCTTAAATCAAGAGTCAGACACTTAACCAACTCAGCAACTCAGTCACTCCTAAGTAAACTTAGTTTAAACGCACACATACAAGTCGTAAATGAAGAGATTCATGGTGTTTTACAAATTTAACACCTACCCATGTAAGCATAACACATTTCATGATATTGGATAAGACCAGCACACAGGAACCTTGCTCATTATTCTACGATGTATTCCCCATGAGATAACCACCATTCTGCCTTATATGATAATAGATTTGTTTTTAAAATTATTGATCCTTATATAAAATGAATTTTTATTCTATCTTTATAACAGCTATGTTGAGCTAAGTATACCCTAACAAAATTAAAATTATTGTTTTTTATTTTAGTTACATGGTTGTGCAACAATCAGCACTATCTAATTTTAGAACATTTTTATCACCTTCAAAACCCATATCCATTAACCCATAACACTCCTTGTGCCCTTCCCATCTCAGCCCCTGGCAACTATTAATCTACTTCTGTATTTATGAATAAACACATTCCGAACATTTTATATAAATGGAATCATACATTATATGTATTTTGTGACTGGCTTCTTTAACATAGCAAAATGCGTACAGAGTCCGTTCTTGTCATCATATGTATCAGTACTAATTCTTTCTGTAATGCTGAATAAGATTCCATCACATGAATATACCACATTAGGCTATCCATTTATCATTGGATAGGCATTTAGTTTCAATTTTTTTGACTATTATGACTATTGCTTCTATGAACACTTGTGTACATTTTTTGTGGATGTAAATTTTTAATTCTCTTGGGTATATCTCTGGGAGTGGAATTGTTGCCTTATATGGGAACTCTGTGTATTTAATATTTTGTGAAACTACCAAACTGTTTTCAGAAGTGCACCATTGTATAGTACCACCAACACTTCATGAGGATTCCAATCTCTTCACTTCTTCTCCAATGCTTATTACTGTTTGTCTTTTTTATTTTAACTATTTTAATGGGTCTGATGTGGTATTTATTTCATTGTGGTTTTGCTTTCCATTTTCCTAATTACTATGGCTGTTAAACATCTTTTTAATGTCCTTATTAACCATGTATTTATCTAAATTGGAAAAAATTCTTTTGAAATCTTTTCTTGATTTCAATTTGATTATTTTTTTATTGATGGGTTGAAAAGGTTTTTAAAATATATTCTTGATACAAGTCACTTATCCAATATATAATTTGCATATGTTCTTCTAATCTCTGGGTTGTCTTTTTAACCTCTTAAATGTCTTCTCTGAAGCACAAGATTTTTAAATTTAATGAAGTCCAATTTATCTAATATTTGTGTGTGTGTGTAGTGTCCTATCTAAGAAATCATTGTTAACCCACGATCATGAAGATTTACTCCTCTGCTTCCTTCTAGGAGTTTAGTAATTTTTGCCGTTAAGTGGGTCTGTGATCCATTGAAGTTAATTTTTGTGTATGGTGTGAGATAGGAATGCAACTTTAGTTTTTGCATGTAGGTATCCATTTGTCTTAGTAGTTTTTTTTTTTTTTTTTGTCCTAGTAGTTTCTATGAAACACTGCCTATTTAATTGTCTTAGCACCATTGTTGAAAATTAACCAACCAGAATTATAAGGGTTTATTTCTGGACCCTAAATTGTATTCCCCAGATCTATATATCTATTGTTATGCCAATAACATAGTGTCTTAAATATCATAACGTTGTAGTAGATTTTGAAATCTGAATGCATGTGTCCTTAAATTCTGTTTATCTTTTTCAAGATTATTTTGGCTCTTCTGTATCCTTTGATTTTCCATATGAATTTTAGAATCAGTTTGTCAATTGAGCAAAAATAACATCCAAGATTTTGATAGGAATTGCTCTGAATCTGCAGATCAATTTAGGAAGTATCACTACCTTAACAATTTAGGTCCTCCATTCTATGTTTATGCAATGCCTTTCCATTTACTTAAGTCTCCTTTAAATTTTTCATTAATGTTTTGTACTTTTCAATAAAAAGTACACTACTTTTATTAAATTTACCATTATGTATTTTATTACTGTTTCATGCCATTGTAAGTTGCTATTAATCATTCTCTTAATTTTATTTTTTAATTGTTCTTTACTAGTGTATAGAAGTACAGTTGGTTTTTGTATGTTGATTTTGCATCCTGCAGCTTTCTTGAACTCATTCATTAGTTCTGATAGTATATT
The DNA here is from genome assembly GCF_018345385.1 of Vulpes lagopus. Classification (NCBI taxonomy): domain Eukaryota; kingdom Metazoa; phylum Chordata; class Mammalia; order Carnivora; family Canidae; genus Vulpes; species Vulpes lagopus. The sequence goes on along the minus strand of NC_054827.1, from coordinate 77,097,006 downwards.
GTGTGAATTGCCTAGGAACTTCTAGAAATATGATTTTGTCACTCGAGAATAGAAATGGTTTTGCTTATTTCTTTTTAACGGGGTGCATTTGCTTTTCCTGCCTAATTGCCCTAGAAAGAATCTCCAGTACAGAATTAAATAGAAATGGTAAGAGAGGCAGCTTTGCTTTGTTTCTGATGTTAAGGGGGAAATATTCAGTCTTTTTCATAAGTAAGTATGGTGTGAGCTGTGGGTTTCTCATAGATACTCATTATTAGGTTGAGGATATTCTCTTGTACTTCTAGTTAGTTGAATCTTTTTTATTATTACAGTGCATTGGATTTTGTCAAATATCTTTTCTGTCTCTATTTGTTTTATGCTGTGGTTTTGCCTTTTGTCCTACTAATAAGGTATATTATAGTAATTGATATAGATATTAAAACAAACCTTATATTCTTAGATAAATTGATCATGGTATAAATGATTCTTTGTATACATAGCTGAATTCTCTGTGTTACTATTTTGTTGAGAATTTTTACATATGTGTCAATAGTGGGTATTTATCTACAACTGTTCTTTGTTTGTGATGCATTTTTCTGGTTTTGGTATGAGTGGTATTAGTCTTAGTGTTCTACCCTATTCTATTTCTTGGAAGATTCTGTGAAGGATTGGAACTAATTCTTCTTAAAGTATTTGGTAAAATTCATTTGTAAAGCTGTCTGGGCCTGGGCTTTTCATTGTGGTAAGTTGATTTTTGTTTGTTATTTAAGTAGCAACTCAATGTCTTTTCCTTTTATAAGCCCATGCAAATTTCCTATTTCTTCATGAATCACTTTGGTTATTGGTGTCACTCTAGGAATCTGTCAATTTCATCTAGCTAATCTAATTTTTTGCATAACATTGTTAATAATATTTCCTTATAAACATTCGTATTTCAGTAGAGAAGTAGTGGTGCCTCCTCTTTTATTCTTGGTTTTAATAATTTGAATCATGTCTTTTTCTCTTGGTAAGGCTAAGTAAAGGTACCTCAATTTTATTGGTCTTTTCAAAGACCCAACCTTTGGTTTTGCTGTTATTTTTCAAATATTCAGCTATTCTCTATTTCAATATTATTTCTCAAATCCTCATTATCTCCTTTATGCTTATTGTTAGTTTACTTTGATATTTTTTTCTAGTTCTGTAAGGTGAGATTTTAGGTTATTGATTTGAGATCTATATTCTTTTTTAAATATAAGTGTTTACAGGTATAAATTTCCCTCTGGATACTATTTTTGCTGTACATGATAAATTTATTTATATTGTTTTTTAAATTCTTTTTAAAAGTATTTTATTTATTTTTATTTTTTTAAAGATTTTATTTATTTAGGGATCCTTGGGTGGCGCAGCGGTTTGGCGCCTGCCTTTGGCCCAGGGCGCGATCCTGGAGACCCAGGATCGAATCCCACATCAGGCTCCCGGTGCATGGAGCCTGCTTCTCCCTCAGCCTGTGTCTCTGCCTCTCTCTCCTCTCTCTCTGTGACTATCATAAATAAATAAAAAAAAATAAAAAATAAAAAAATAAAAAAAATAAAGATTTTATTTATTTATTCATGAGAGACATAGAGAGAGAGAGGCTGAGACCTAGGCAGAGGGAGAAGCAGGCTCCACATAGGGAGCCTGATGTGGGACGTGATCCTGGGACTCCGGGATCACGCCCCAGGCCCAAAGCAGGCGCTCAACCGCTGAGCCACCCAGGCATCCCTTGTTTTTTATTTCTATCCCTCTCAAAGCATTGTATAATTTCTCTTGAAAATTTTTTTTGACAAAAAAGAATAATCATTTTAAATGGTTATTTATGAATATATTGCTTAATTTCCACAAATTTGTGAAGTTTCCCAAACTTTTTGACTGATTTCTAACTTTATTCCATTTTGGTTAGAGAACATAGTTTGTATGAAATCAATAGTTTTAAGTTTAGTTAGGCTTTCTTCCTTTTTTTTTTCCACTTCTTTCACTCAACATTGTTTTTGTGAGGTTCATCTATGTAGTTTGATTATTTAGCTTTATAATGTACCATGGTATGAATATTATACATTAATTACCTATTAAATTGATGGGTAATGGTGAGTAAACTGTTTAGTTTATCTGCATTAGTTTTACATCTTAAATGCTTATTTTGGTGTGCATATGTATGCATTTTTGTGTGTGTATATAGCTTGGAATAGAATTACTGTGTTATAGGGACACAGGTATTACATGTGTGCGTGTGGTGTGTGTGTATGTATTCAAGTTTAGCATATATTTTGCTTTCCCACAAACAACATGAGAATTTTACTTGCTTCACATCCTCACCATCTTTGTGCTCTCACTATTTTTAATTTTGGAAATTTTGGTGGGTATATAGGGCAATCTCAATATGACTTCAGTTTGCATTTTCTAGTGTCTAATGAGGTTGAACCCTTTTCCTGTTTATTGGATATTTGGACATACTCTTTTGTTAATGGTCTACTCAGGAACTTTCTTGAACACATTGCCTGTAATTTTTAAGAGTGTGTGTATATTCTGAGTATGCATATTTTGTATGTATGTGTGTGTACTGAAAATATCTTCTAGATTAAGAAATTCTCATATTTTTAGTTTGCTGTTTTTATATTGATTAGGTGAAGAATCTTAACAAATTTTGTGTCAATGGAAACGATTATATGAGTTTTCTCATTTATTCCTTAGTTCATATGTTTGTTTTTTATTTTTTTTTTAAAGATTTTATTTATTTATTTAAAAGAGAGAGAGAACACATGAGAGAGAGCATGAACAGAGGGGAGGGGCTGAGGGAGAGAGAGAAATAGACTTCCTGCTGAGCAGAGAGCTACATTCCAGGACCCTGGGATCAGGACCTGAGCTGAAAGCAAACACTTAACTGACTGAGCCTCCTGGGTGCCCTCATATATTTATTTTTAATATGAAACTAATCTTATACTCTTCAAATAAAATGTTGTCCAGATGCTTAATACTTTTAGATTTTTATGAGATTTAATTTTTTATTATTTTGTTTAAAACTTTGGGATCTTTTTCACTAAAGAAATTGACCTGTAATTTTCTTTCTTGTAATGTTTTCTCCAGGTTTGGTTCCGGAATCATGCTGTTATCACAAAATGACTTTGAAGGTATTTCTTATTTTTCTATTCTTTGTGAGGGTTTTTTTTTTTTTTTTTTTTGTGAGGGTTTTAAATAGCCATGTTTCATTTTACATATTTGAAAGATTTACCAGTGAGGCAATCTGGCCCTAAGATATTCTCTCTCTCTCTCTCTTTTTAAGATTTTATTTATTTGTTTGAGAGAAAGAATGAGAATGAGAGAGCACAAGTAGGGAGGAGAGGGAGAGAGTATGGGGAAACAGCCTCCCTCCTGAGTGAGGAGCCCTACATAGGGATTGATCCCAGGACCCAGGGATCATGACCCGAGCTGAAGGCAGATGCTTAACCAGCTGAGCCACCCAGCCGTCCCCTTAAAGTTCTCTTTGTGGGTAGGTTGTTCTTTATGTATTCAATTTATTAATAACTTTAAAACTATTTGGATTTCTTAGTGTTCAGTTTTGATATGTTATGATTTCAAATTTATTGGCACATCATTGACCATAATACCCTATTTTAATCTTTTTAATATTTCTATATTTTTGACAATATTCTTTTTTTCATTCTTGATATTGGTTATGATTTCTCTCTTTTTCCCTTTGATTAATATTTCTGTGTTTTCTTAATTTTTCCAAATAATCAACTGTTTGCTGTTTAAATTTTTTCTAACGTTGACAACCTCCTACTTTGTTAACTTCTCATCTTTTTTTTTTTTTTGTTACTTTCTTTCTGGTACATACTGTGAGTTTAATTTGCTTTTCTTTTTCTAACTTTTTGAAATTGGTTTACAATAAATGATTTTTTTTTTTGCATTTAAGGTTGCACATTTTTCTCTAAGCTTATCTATCTATAGCTTCATACCAAAAATTTGATATGCAATATTTGTAATGCAGCTCAAAATATTTTATAACTTCTACTGTGATTTCTAATTAGTTTTGTGTCATTTGAAAGTGTGTTCTTTGATATTTAAACATATGCTAATTTTTAAGCTAAGTTTTTAAAAAATGATTTCTAACATAACTATGTTCTAAATAAGTATGTTTGCATGTATGATTTAAATACTTTGATTTTTTGGGATCCCTGGGTGGCGCAGTGGTTCGGCGCTTGCCTTTGGCCCAGGGCGCGATCCTGGAGACCCGGGATCGAATCCCACATCAGGCTCCCGGTGCATGGAGCCTGCTTCTCCCTCTGCCTATGTCTCTGCCTCTCTCTCTCTCTCTCTCTGTGACTATCATAAATAAATAAAAAATAAATAAATAAATAAATAAATACTTTGATTTTTTAAGACTACTTTTATGGCTCAACATATATTAAATTTATATATATATATATATCCAGGTGCATTTGAAAATAAAGGACAATAAGGTCAAGTTTGCTATTCCTTTTTTTTTCTGATTTGTTATATCTACTGATTCTATATCTTTCTGTTTTAATAGTTACAAAGATTGAAATTTAAAAATTTTTTTCACTATGATTTTGGATTGGTCTGCTTCTCCTTGTTCTGAGGTCAGTTTTTTAAAAATATATTTTTAGACCATTCATTTACTGCAAAAAGTTTAAGACTCATATATTTCGATTGGATGGCTCCTTCATATTATTAAAAATAAACTTTCCTCTGTGGTAGTACCTGTGGATTGTTGAGAGAAAAAAATTGCAAATATATATGATAAAAATATCAGAACATATAATGAACTTTCAAAACCTAAAAATACACAAGCAAAATAAACACATAAGTCAGATTGGGAATGAAAAAAAAAGATGTAAATGCAGGTTTTTCCTCTATGTAATTTTAAAATAATGTATAAAGAAAATCTAATTTTTATAACCATAAAAGATACAAATGTACTTCCATCTTTAAAGAGTATTCCCATTTATTTTAAAATAGAAGAAATTAGAAGTTATAGTTACACTTCAGCTATCACTGTCTTCTTATGTCATTAGCATGGGTCAAAGTTGACTTGAACTCTTTACAAGAGTTTTTTTATAGGAAACGGAAATGGGGAAAAAAGATTGAAACATTATAAAAGAGAAGAAGATTTCTATGAAGTTAAAATGTGGTATAATTAGATGGAAAGAAAATAACAATGTGTACTGTAAGCTATTGAATAAAGTGATCTTTAAATTACTGAGAAAGTTCAAAAAAAAGACTGGGATAATTTTAGTGACATTTTATTCGTAGCCATTTCCTGAAGTATTCTTAGTAATACATCACATTTTCTATAGATATATGACTGGCAAAAGATAATGTCAAAATGTCCATAATATGTGATGAATTCTGTTTTAATTTTATGAAGGCTTTTAGTAAAATCACATTGAAAAATTCACCTATTCTTGTTTGAAGTCTAAGACATCTGGCATTGGGTCTGAAATTTTTTGTACAGAGTAATTTTTTTTTTAGGAAACATCATATGTCTCTAATACTGGAGAGTTCTTTCATTCAGTGACACATATTTATTACCTACTATGTGTCACGCTTGTGGTATGAATTGGGAATTTACAAGGGTAGGAAAAATTTATTAACCTTTAAGGTAATTTTTGGAGCAATGATCAAATCACCCAGGTTATAATTTGATGTCAGTGCTATAAATACTGTTATTAATACAAAGAGCTAATAGCAAAAGCACTTGCTATATTCCAGACTGTCTTAAGCATTTTCTGGTGTTAACTCAGGTAATAAAAGAACACAAGTTGCTCCTGTAATTCAATGAGTGGACAGCTACCTAATCCCTGTGATACTGTAGAAGGCTTCCTGCAGAAGATGGTCCTTGAGCTGAGTCTTAAAGCATAAATAAGGCCAAAAAGAGAAAGAATCAAAGAAGCACTAGGGACATAGTCTAAATAGAATAGCATTTGCAAATATATGGATGCATAAATCAGCCAATACATTGAACTAAAATAATTTGATATATTTGGAGCTTTGGGTATGTGAAAGAATGATGGAAGGAAAGATTCGAAAAAAATCAAGAATCAGATCATGAGGAACTTATCTATCATGCTGGTGGTGTTGGACTCTGCAGGAAGTGAAAGAGAGATGTTTAATATTTTTAAACATGGAATTAATATAATCAAAATAATCATTCCACTTAGTGTGGAGAATGGATTAGGAGGGAAATGTTGGAGTCAAAGAGTTAAGAGACTATTACAGTAGTCAAGGCAGAGGGTAATAGCCTGGGCTTCATGCAGTCGGTAAGGGGAGGAGACAGTAGACAAAGCTGATAGGTATAGATACGTAAAATAGGAAATGGTAATCAGTTTTTTCATGAGGGAGTGAGATGGATAATTTTATGTGTCAGCTTGGCTAGGCCACGGTACTCAGATATTTGTCTAAGTATTATTCTAGATATTTCTGCAAAGGCATTGTTTAGATGAGACTGAGATTTAAATCAATAGACTTTGAGTGAAGCAGATTATCCTCCATAGTGTGGGTGAGCCTCATTCACTCAGTTGGCCTTCGCAGAAAAAAGACTGATCTCCCCAGAAGAAGAGAAACTTCTGCCAGCCAACTTGGACGTGAACTGCAGCTCTTTCCTGGATCTCCAGACTGCCAGCCTACCCTGCAGATTTTGGACTTGCCAAGACTCCACAATCATGTGAGCCAATTCCTTAAAATAAATCTCTCTATTATATTATATATCCTGTTCGTTTTGTTTCTCTCGGGAACCCTAAGTAATGTAGAGGGAAGGTAAAAAGGAAGAGTCTGGGATTATCCCCTCATTGAATGGTTGGTGGAGCCATTAAGACATTGGAAACACAGGAGAGATGACTTAAGAGGATATAAAGAATTTAGTTTTGACATATTCAATATGAAGTATCTGGGGGCACATACAAATGGAGATGATCAGTAGATACTTTTGCGTGGCTGAAAGTCAAGCAAGAAATCTGGGCTACATATTTCACTCTAGGAAGGGGGCTTCTGCAGTTGGGAAAAACACATTCAGAAAGACAACAGCAGCAACAACATTGAGACATAGAGACACAAAGTAAGAACAGAAGTCTGGGATAAGAGGACAAGAAGACTGACAAGAATCTTTTAGAGTTGAAAATAAAAACTAAAACAGGATGGTATCACAGAAGTCAAGGGAAGAGAGAATTTTAAGTAAGGATGAGTCAAATGCTATTGAATGATCTAATTTTAAAATTAGGAGTAAGTCAGTGACCTCAGGAAGAAGAGTTTTCTAGAGCTATAACCTAAAAGCCAAACAGCACTTACTACAGTATTTTCCAGAAAAGCAAATCACATTTTTAGCCATCACACAACTATAATTTGTAATGAAATTAGGGCAGAAAATTTCATTTAGCATACATATATTGGCCTGCAGAATAACTCTGAGGCTGAGAGCAGCAGGAAACTGGCCAATTCTTCCATGGGTGAGCAGTAGATCCAGAAACAGAACTTGGATGTCCAGTGCTCCATAGGGGACTCATAACAACACAATGGCTCCCAGAGATCTAAAAGCGAGGCAACAAGTCACATATAGCAACAAATGAAAATGGAGAGAGACAGAGACAAAGGAAAAAGATGGAGAAAAAATCATAGATAGAAACTTGTACTTGTTCATAAGAGAAGAAAAAATATGGGTGATATCAGACTGGAGGATAAAGAGGTTTATAGTTGGCACATCTAAAGAATAGGACAGGACTCCCTAATTGTCAGTATTAGGGTGAGTATCCAAATATTTTTAAAAACATAGCAATATAGAAAAATACCAGTCATTTGCCCTTTTAAAATATAGATTATTTATTTAATTGAATGAATGGTCTTTTGCTTAACATTTAAAACATAGAGTGATAAATCAAAAGTAAGATCTTAAGTAAAAAAAAAATTAAATTTAAAAATTAAGATCTTCAGAATGCATACATTTTGATATAAAAGAACTGTATGGGATGAAACACTTGATGCCTAAAAACATTTCTAATTGTATTTTTAAATAAAAGTACTGTTTGTATGTTACTTATAATGGGAAAGGGTATATTTGCAGTATTTGAAGTATCACCCTAGAATTAGCACCTTCACGCTTATTTTAATACTATCTAATTTTGAAATATCACTTTTCTTTTGGAATAGCTGGATCAATGAAAATTTCAGGAAAATACATCAACAGTAATTGCCCCACCCTCCAACACAAAGTCCTTGATAATCTCTCTGTCTTTATTATCTTCTGTTCCTATAAGTGAACATACATTTTAATTTTCAAATAAGGTATTGTATCTTGACTGGTAAAATCCATTGTCTCATTCAGATAAAATGATTTCTTTAGGTAGTTTCACTCCATAAATCTTATTGTATAGTTTTAAGAATTATTTTGGAAGAGTATAAACTATCTTGTTGGTAGTGTTTTATTATTATTTCTTTAAGAAATCTTTGGAATGTTCAAAGAATGAATACACAGATTTTTCTTCTGTATTTTTCCACTCCCTTCTCTGTGTCATATGCCCTCAGAATTTTTTGAATGTAGCCACATAGTAATGCCTGTTCACCAACCCCACTCCATTTTGTCAACACAATCACCTAGTGGTTGCCTGGATCATTTCATTATAATTGTAGAGAATTAGCATACGCTCTCTAGCTTTAAAAAACAGTTATTAATCTAAGTTAGATATTATCCTACTTATATGTAAATACAATTGAATTTGTAAACCCTCTTTTGCTAGTCAGGTTGTTCTTAATTATTTGTAATTTTCATTATTTTACTTTACTAATAAATGATATGTTATAGTTATGTTTTCACCTGACTTACATTAGTAATTATAGTTTTATATTTCTTGCAGCATTCTTAGACCTTTCCATACTGGTTGAATGGTTACTTAAGGCAATCCAGACAGGAGGGAGATAAAACATGAGTGCATGAACTTTAATTAAATGCATAAATAAATATCTTTTTGTTACCTTGATGTTGTCCTCTAACATTATACAGTTTAACTAAAATCCATATTTCTTCATGCGTTTCATTTTTTTTTCTGAAATTCTCACAGTCATTCCAATAAATTAGTAATTATTCCTTTCAAAGAAACAAGTTATTTATTTCTTTTTTTGGAGTCATTTAAATTGTGCATGTGATTTAAATTATAAGTTATATAGATTTTATAAACTCTATGTAAGTAAGAATATGCTTGCAAGTGTAGATAAATTTTCCTCAGTGTATACCCGTATTTAGCCCAAATTGCTTAAATTTGACAAAATTTAACTCTGAATACTTGTTTTTGTAATTATACTTCAATCTGTGGACAACATTTACTGATATGCAAAAATTTTAAGTTTCTAGGTATGGGAATGGATCTCTGACTTCTAACAACAAGATGGAAAGATGAGTGGAAGTAACTTATTTTATGGATAATTGTCATGTAATCTTTTTCAATAAGCACTTTCTTTGAAATTGCTGTACAATGTAGTAGATTTAATAACACATTGCTTTGTATGATAACAAGCAACATTTCCAATATAAGCAACTTCAGAAAATGATCTTTTTTTGGGGGAAACAGGCACTGAATTTTATTTTCATATAGCTTTCTCTGTGCCAACAAGAAAGACAACAGGCAATATACACCATTTCCTAACACTAAAAATTATGAAGTAAAATTTCTTCTTTCAGGCCTACGTGTAAAACCTGGAATTTTCTTTTAAAATAAGAATCCTACATCCAGTCCTTTTGTTCTCAAACTACCAGATGTTTTATGATAAAACTCTTCAAAGTTTCTTAGTTTTCAAACTTCTATTGATTCCTTAGTATCTAAAATTAATGCTACTTGGATATTTTTCTGTCACAGAAATCCCAAATATCTGAATATCCTCTTCTCTTTTAATATGTTTTCTAACTTTTGTTATTGTAAATCCAAATTTACTTTGCTTAATCTATTTATCTATCCATAAAAATCTTCCAAAGAGGTAGTTCTAAAAGCAGTCTTATTTTTCTTATTCACTGACTCATATTTTAGCAAATTGCCTATTACTCATGTCTTGAAGAGAGTGCTCTTAGTTTGCTGCTTTACTTTCTTCTTATAGGGAAATAAATATTTCTTATTTTCAAGTTCTTAATTTTAATTCGGGTACTTTTGGGGTAGGGGTTGTTTATAGTAATGTGCTTCAGGGTTCACAGAAAAGCCTAGCAACTGGGGCACTCCCATGTATACATTACCACCTGGCCAACAATTTGATACTTAACTTTTAGAAATTTAACTCTTAGAAAATTGTTATGTTAATTTGTCTTTTGTGGGTTTTCAAAAGGTTGTGCCTTTAAATTTAGGGAAATAAATTTAGTAAAACCACACCAGAAGGAACAAATTTAATGCTAATATAATGCCTCTAGAGGGCAGTATTAAATTATTTGAGGCTATAACAGAATTTCCTCGTGCAAGTCACTCCACATTTGAAGAGGTGACAGTGCAAATGTAAGAGGGTGGCATTCTTTACGTAATCTTATTCATGGATGCAAATGGCTGTGAAATCTAAGTCCTCACACTTGAATCAACAAGTGTTGTGAGAAGGGGATTTTTTAATTGAACTTCTTATCTGCTCTTCAGAGAATGAGCTTATGTTCTACTATTAGGATTTATGGACCATTCATTGGCATACTCAAATACACGGAAGCTTAGAATGTGAAAATAAGGCCACTTGTCCTCCAGTAGTATCCTCCCATGCAAGCCACTATAAAAACCACAGTGTGGTCAGATCACATGGTTTTCACATATGTGATTTGAATTATGGATTTAAGGAAAGAGATATTTAATGAAATTGTTTTGATAATCTTTTCAAAATTTATCAGATGCAAGTATAATTTTTATCCTATGAGGATTCTCTCCCTATAGATAGAGAAATCTAGATATAGATATACACACATATAGACAATTATTCAAGTTATTTCTAGTGTTCCTATTAATCAAAACAAAACCAAGTAAATATAAGAAATTATGAAAACCTTACTAGCATACAGAATAACACCCAGTGCTCATCCCGTCAAGTGCCCTGCTGTCACTGAACTTCAGTGATTTTCTCACAGAAACAATTCTCCATCCCTGAAGCATAGGAGCTATTCCTAAAACCAGGGTGAATTATTTGGCCTTCTCAAGTAGGGAACTATAATTTACAGTTTTTCATTTCAGTTCTTTTCTTTGTAGATGTACCTTTCCGAAGTTATAAAGTCAATTTGATTTTTCCTGAATAATCATGTCACACCCTGAGGTGATGAAAGAGGATTCTAGGCCCCAGCTGCTTTCCTGTATTCAAAACTGGTTGAAAGCATGAAGGTTTATTCTTCTCGCTGTTGATATAAAAGGTAGGATCAGCATGACTGCTTTACTTGTCTTTTGGCATTCTCTTTGGGAGTGTAGAATATATTTTCTTTTATAGAATATGCTTCCAAACTGAATACAGAATCTAAGGGATGTTTTTGCATTTCTTCCAATATTTTTTTGTGAAGGAAATATTAAGCATGCCCTTTAAATATGTACAAGTCATGCTTAATTTAAAATTAAGTGCAGAAGGAAATGTAGATTTCAGTAAAAAAACTTTTTTAAGATAATTTATATAGCTCATATTTCTTAGTAATATATTTGTACAGTATTGTAAATATTTTATGAAAACTTACATATCTCTGTGAGGGGTACATAGTATTATTCCTGTTTTAAAAATGGGAATGTGGAATTTTATGGTCAAAAGTGATTTCTACAAGGTTACACATATATCAACATTGACATAGGCCAAAAAAGAATTTTTTTTATTCCTATCTAAACCTTCTTATTACATAAAGAAATCTTTTCTACATCAGAAAACAGACATCCTCTGAAAAGTAAAGAGGAACCAGAATCCATTTTGCTTCCAACTTTTCTAAATAACAAGCTTCCTCAGAAAGCAGACTGCTAGTCTCTCCTCCAGTACTACACACTCCTTCAGTCTCCTTCTTAAAAGCCCAGTAGTGCATATGCATTGAACTATGGATGTTCCTGCTCTTAAATCCCAAGCAATAATGAACTGATGGGGGATCCCTGGGTGGCGCAGTGGTTTAGCGCTTGCCTTTGGCCCAGGGTGCGATCCTGGAGACCCGGGATCAAATCCCACGTCGGGCTCCCGGTGCATGGAGCCTGCTTCTCCCTCTGCCTGTGTCTCTGCCTCTCTCTCTCTCTCTCTCTCTCTCTGTGTGACTATCATAAATAAAAAAAAAAAAAAAAATTAAAAAAAAAAATGAACTGATGGTTTTGTCTTGGAATAGTCTATGCAGCCACTGGGGACACAAGAGACTGGTGGACATATAAACTGTGGCTCTTCTGATGCTTTTAATACATGTGAGCATTCCCGGAAAGTCCCTGATTTGGAGCTTACAATTAATATCTTTCACCAGCTTCTACTGTCCTCTATTATGATTCTGGCCTCATAAATGGTTATGCTAATCACACATCTTTGTGCTCACTTTAGTTTCTTAAACTTGTAGAGGTGGCATAGACTGGAACGCACTGAATACCAGCCATAACTTCATTCTTTGAGTTGTAAGCCAAAATTTCTGTACCCATTTCATAAACCAACTCCTAAACCTGTTTTCCCAACTCCCAGGCTTTCTCTTTTTACTCTAATCCATTCCGCCTTCTGCCCCCACTGCTTGTCAAGTTGTGTCCAAACTAAAATCCAAACTCCTTTATAAACTTGCCCAATATTACTTATTCAAGCAAATTTTTCTTTTCCCCTGAAGTATCTACATTGTTTGAGCTACTTTGAATTCTTCTCTGTTACTTGCACAGTAAAACAGCTTAATTGTTAAATGATATTTAAACTATTATTTCATGCACATTGATCTTAAATCTTTACTGAAAATTTAAAATCCTGATAATGTAGTGCCCATAATTCAGAATCATCTTATATGTTTCTGAGCATCAGAGAGTGTTTTGCACGTAATAAATATTCAATACATACCTGCTCATTAATTATATTCTTCCTAAAATTTTATTAGATTTATTCATCTTTGCCTTTAAATTTAAAAGGCAAATATTTTATGTACTTCCATTATCATTAAGGAAGTACTTGGAAACAAGATTATCAGACCATACCAGCTTAAGAGCAGAGATGTATTTGTTAAATGGCTTTATAGGCAAATTTTCTTTTCTTTTCCTTTATTGTGAGACCATAGAATGTTTAGATTTTAAAAAGACCATATAGATGATCTAACCCAACTCCCTTTTATAGACTTAGGTTCCATGACTCAGAGATGAATTATACGTCTACTAAACTTTCACCAATCTATAATTTGCCTTTTAAAATAGTTCTGTATGCATTAGTCTGAACTCTGCAAAACACACAGGCTTGGTTACATCATACCCTTTTGAATTATCCTTTGGATCATGTGCAAAATATTATCTAAAAATGTCTAAATCTGTTGACCATTCTGACTCAACTTCCTTCAACATTGCTTCCACTACTGTGCTACCAGTTCCTGTGTTGTAATGCATTATCTAGCAAAGTCTCCTACCTTTTCCCACATGCAGTCATGTTTCTCCCATGATATAGTCTCTTGTCTATAAGATACGAGAGGCAAAATATTGTAGCTCTTAGGAACCTGGGCTCAGGAGCCACATTGCCTAGGTTAGAAACCCCACCTCTCTACTTCCTGGCTATGGGAACTTGGGGAATTTTAATTAATTTCTCAGGGCCCCTGTTTCCTCATATGCAGGACAGGAAGAGAGTAGTACTGATTCTCTAAGATGATTGTAAGGATTAAATTATTTAATACATGGTGCTCAAGGGACATCGTAAGCACTCAATGAGTTTATATATTATTTATATTATAATGATTGGTACCTATTGTCAACTTATAAACAAGAGAACAAAGCAAAAGGACATTCTTAAAATATCATGTCAAAGGAAACTTGATATGCATCCAAATCCTGAATTGTGAGTTGACTTTTGAATTACAAAAAACAAACAATAGCAAAAATTCTGCATATCTTTATACTTTTAAATGTTTAATGATCTTCATGATAAAGTACTAAATAGAACTAATAGTACTAAATAGAATTCTAATATATATAAGTATATATATATAAAAATATATAAGTATATATATATATATAAGTATATATATATATAAGTATATATATAGAGAGAGAGAGAAGGAAAGAGAGAGGGAAAGAGAGAGAGAATATATATACTCATTGATAGGAGAAGGGATACATCTGTTTTATCCTTATTTTCTTTAAGAAATGTTTAGTTTCACAACTGGTTCAAGTGTGCAGCTGCTTCTTAAAGATTATTTCAGGTATCCCTCGGGTTAGGGACAGATAACATTTGATATGGAACGAATAACTGAGCAGAATACTGGTCATGGGATCAAAGTGAAAATACAGAATAAGGCTTTAGCTTTGATGGAATTAAAAGATGAGACAATGACAAAGTCATTAATAATGTTTTATTGTTTCCAAAGTGCTTCATGTACAATATTACTCTTGATACATTACAGAGAAGAATTTCCTAACCACTTAATTCCGAACCTGGATTCGTACCCTTTTAAACTATTGAAAAGCCATTATTTGTTTATTTCCCTATATTTATTTTTGCTTCTCCTTACTTCAAATTACACTTATGCATCAATTTAGAAATAATTTGCATTATATTTTATATGACTCAATTTTGAGTTACTGCAAAGCAATTCTTTCAATCTACTATAATTTCTATAAAGAAATTCTGTATCTCTTGTGTGACACACTTGAGTATATGAGGGAAGGTTGGTGAGCTGTCTGTAGAGCTGCCAGGAAGGGTCTTGATCCCTGCTGAGCTGGTTTGGGGAGTTAAGAAGTGGGGTGGTAGGAATAGCAAAAGGGATAGGAAAAGCATACATTTCTTGCTCACAGTTTCCTCCAATTGGCAACTCAATCCTTCTGTTTTAACAAGCTCTTCTGGGATTATAAATAACCGCCAGGAAGGCCAGTGCTACAGATTATCCATTTTTTACCCTTTGTCTAAATCATATCAACAGCAACAGAGACTAGAGATTATGTTATTATATAAGAAGGGAGAAAAACTCTGGAATGCAGGCAAAAAGAAGAAAAACAAAGGTTGAATGTCCCCAGGGCTGGCAAGACATCTGTACTCAGAAGCATCATTTGTTTGTAGACTCCCTGCTAACTCTTCTTTATTCACCTTTCCTTTGCTGTTGTTAGCACAAGGTTTCCTTTATTCTTGGGCTTCCTAGAAGACATCTCTAGTAAATGTGGAGATTCTTCATTATCAATTTAACATCAAGCTTCTCTAGGATGCATGTCGGGTGAAGGTGTGCCACCTAAAGTGGCCAGGAAGTGGCTACCATCTATTTCCCAACCATCTCTTAAAATTGAGCTCAGGTTGACATAATGTACATGCCAGGATGACAACAGGAGGCCAAGATTTGTCTCATCACCTAATTAATTCTCTTAAAGAGATTTGAGGGGTGTTCGTAAGTGTTAGGCTTTCCACACACAGTGTCTTCCCTCTAGGTCTTTATGTTTGCTTCTCAAATCACCCTGCTGTGTGCACAGCAGCTGTGGTGAGTTTTCTTTTCTTTTCTTTTCTTTTCTTTTCTTTTCTTTTCTTTTCTTTCTTTCTTTCTTTTCTTTTCTTTTCTTTTCTTTCTTTCTTTCTTTTCTTTTCTTTTCTTTTTTCTTTCCTTTCCTTTCCTTTCCTTTCCTTTTCTTTTTTTCCTTTTCTTTCTTTCTTTCTTTCTTTCTTTCTTTCTTTCTTTCCTTTTCTTTTCTTTTTTTTCTTTTTTTCTTTTTTTTTTTAAAGATTTTTATTTATTTATTCATGAGAGACCCAGAGAGAGTGAGGCAGAGGAAGAAGCAGGCTCCCGGTGGGGATCCTGGGATCACGACCTGAACCAAAGGCAGAAGCTCAACAGCTGACCCACTCAGGCATCCCAGCTGTGGTAAGTTTCTGCAAAAATTACCTAAAAGCAAGTTTGCTTACAACAGTAGTCAACATCATCTGATTTCATGAAAAAGGTACATCCCTTTTAATAATGTGACTTTGATCCTACTTCTCAAAAATAATAAGTCAACATTATTTTACTAATATATAAGTCAGCTTATTAATAATAGGCTGCCATATAAAATGAGAAGAACTTTGATCCTTCAGAATAGGTGGTATCACCAGCTTCAAAAAGAATCTGACTCCCAACTTTATCTCCCAAGAAAAATGGATTGCTTACAGCTCATTCCATTATACATGGTGGGGAGGGGACACTCTAGCTTTCTTTTTTTTTTTTTTTTGCAATGAGCAAGAGGGTTTATTGGACGTTTGCGCAAACGGGCTCTCTGCCTCCGAAGAGGAAGAGAGCCCCGATTAGCAATTACAGGCATCTTTTAAAGGCAAAAGGAAAAAAAAACCGCTTAAAGACAAAAGAACCTCGGGAGTTGCATAGCATTCAGGTTATTGATTTCACAGAGGGTCAACATGAACCTATTCAGGGACATTCCAATCAGGGTGTGGGGGGAAATGGTTTTCTTATTGTAAACAGAATGCTTTTAGTTGCTAAAATTTCAGGAAGACGCCTGGATGGGCTGCCTCTGGATTAGGGCTGGCCCTACTTACAAGGGGGAGGTTTCTTCATTCCCTCCTCTTGTTTGGGCTGATTTTAACCTTAAAATCTTAGGGAACTATTTATTTCTTCAGTTTGGAGGGCCCGACATTGCTGAGTTAATACCAGAGCTTGGGTAATAAACAATCTTTCTCGGATGAACTGGAGCGGCCAGTTGAGGACTCAGGGGCCGAAAGTTAGCAGCAGGAGCAGGATAACTAGAGGGCCCATAATGGTAGAGATTAGGGTGGTTAACCAGGGAGACTGATTAAACCAGCTTTCAAACCAGCCCTGCTGGGCCTCCCGGTCCCTTTGTCTTTTATTTAACCTTTCCCTGAGTTTGGCCATGGAGTCCCTGATGACTCCAGAATGGCCTGCATAGAAACAGCATTCCTCTCCCAGGGCCGCACACAGTCCTCCCTCTTTCAGGAGTAGTAAATCCAAGCCTCTCCTGTTTTGGAGTCCTACTTCTGAAAGTGAGGTGAGGGACTGTTCTAACTTAGAAACGGACTGCTCTAGTGCCCGTAGATCCTCATCTACAGCTGCCTGGAGTTCTATATAACGTCGTGAGCCCTGGATCAGAGCAGCTGCGCCGGTACCCACCCCAGTAGCGACCCCTAGTCCCAACATAACGGCTAGGGTTAGGGAGACAGGTTCGTGCTGAAAACGGGTGGGATGTTCATTATACTGATTTTCTAGTTTCAGCAGGGTGATAGAACACCCTGGGTATGATCTGCACCATGACACAGAAGTCGTTTGAGCTATTTAGAACCTTAGCTGACACACAGGGGGTGAGGACTTTGTTGCATGCCCACCAAGTTCCCGGCTGGAGCTCCAGGTAAGAGTCAGTCCCTAAAATCGGGGCGGTAGTATTGCAGAGTTCCTGGTAACCCCGGGTGAGTATAGTTAGCCTTGACAGTGATGTAATCCCAGGAGGAGGAGGGCCTCTCATCCTGTGTCTCTCTAGTCTCACACCCCCAATTTTTACAATAGAAGTATTCCCCTCCTCCACAGGTGGGATTTAGCCTGGGATCTCTGTGGTACTCAGGACAGACATAAAAGGGAAGAGTGCTTAGCATGGCCCTTCTGTCAGGCGTGCCACATCCTCCCCATGGGTCTAATCCCAGTCGCCCTGGAGGGCTTTCTCGGTTAGGGGCTCTAGAGGTGTCCCTCTAGGTCCCATGGGCTAGGGGCCCCTATGGTTAGCTTGCATAGGTCAGGATATAGGTTAGGCCACCAGGTTCCCAAAGGGGCGGTCTTAGTTATAGACCAGACCTCGTCACCCCCAGATGTTAGTACCTGCCAGGTTAACCTTTTGAGGGCATGAGGGTCACCTTTGGCGGAGGTAAAGAGCGCTAGGAGAGGTAGGAATATAACAACTGTCATTGAACAATTTTTTGAAAGTCTTATCTTGAGCGGGTTTTGGGTGCAGTGGAGCTTCCATTGGAGTGGCTCGTCAGGTCCGTCCTGGCTGGCGTCAGCGGTGCTCGTTGATGGGGTGCGCTTCACGTGTGAGGCGTGGACCCAAGCAGCAATGCCGTCTACCTTTAAGGCGGTTGGGGTGGTCAGTAGTACAGTAAATGGGCCCTTCCAGTGGGGCTCAAGCGTCCTGGACTGATGTCTCCTGACATAGACGGAGTCACCGATCTGGAACAGGTTGTGTCTCCGGGGCGGTAGACAGCCGCAAGGGGTTTCCAGATCTGGCCCTGGATAATCTGGAGCGCCTTTAGCCTGTCCTGTAAACCGGGAGTGTTAGCAAGAGGGTCAATAGCAGAATCTAGTAAGTCCGTCACTGGTGGGGGACCTCCATAGAGAATCTCGTAAGGAGTTAGCCCATGGCGCGCGGGAGTGTTCCGGACTCGGAACAGGACCATGGGGAGGAGTTGGACCCAGTCTCTAGTGCCAGTCTCCAATGTCAATCTGGTTAGGGTCTCTTTAATTGTTTTATTCATTCTTTCTACCTGCCCTGAGCTCTGGGGTCTGTATGCACAATGTAATTTTTAATTTATCCCCAGTAATCTGGCCACCAACTGACTTACCTGGGAGGCGAAGGCGGGGCCGTTGTCTGACCCTATTACCTTGGGCAGTCCAAACCAGGGGAAAATTTCTTCTAGGATTTTCTTGACAACCACCTGGGCAGTTTCTCGTTTGGTGGGGGATGCTTCTGTCCATCCTCCTGTGGGCCTAGTGCAGCGGCTCGTGCTGTTTCATCGGCCATCCTGTTCCCCTCTGCTACTGGGTCGTTGCCTTGCTGAAGCCCCGGACAGTGAATTATCTACCCCGGCCGCCCCGGCTTTACGTTCACCATTTCGTAGAAAGCTACTCCCCTCGGTGTACCAGGTTGCTTCAGCATCTGGCAAAGGCTGGTCCGTCAAGTCCCTTCTGGTGCCATGGACCTCGGCTAGGATCTGGTGGCAATCATGCATTAGCAGGGAGGGGGACTCAGTTTCTGGAAGCAAGGTGGCCGGGTTTAGGGATGTAGCCGTTCCGAACCGTATCCGCTCGGAATTCAGTAACATGGCCTGATAATGGGTGACCCGGGCGTTTGAGAGCCATCAATCAGGGGGCTGGCGGATGAGTGTCTCTACGGCGTGGGGGGGCCACCACAGTGAGGGGTTGGCTGAAGGCCAACTTATCTGAGTCTTTTACCAGGACTGCCACAGCCACTATTATTCGGAGACATGGGGGCCATCCTGCAGCCACTGTCTAATTTTCTTTTGAAAAGTATGCCACGGGCCTTTTCCAGGGTCCCAGTTTCTGAGTTAGGACCCCTTTGGGTATTCCTTGGTGTTCATCAGCATATAGCGCAAATGGCTTGGTTACATCTGGGAGGCTCAGGGCAGGGGCGGTCAATAAGGCCCTTTTTATTTTGTCAAAAGCCAATTGTTGCTCCTTTCCCCAGTGGTAGGGGGTGTTGGATTTCGTGAGAGGATATAGGGGAGCCGCCAGCTCTGCAAACCCGGGTATCCAGAGGCGGCAGAACCCGGCACTGCCGAGGAACTCTCGTAGCCCTCTGGCACTAGTGGGTGCTGGGATCAGGGCTACAGCCTTTTTGCGGCCCTCGGTCAGCCACCTCTGGCCTCCTTCCAGGAGATATCCCAGATAGGTCACTTGTCTCTGGCCTATTTGGGCCTTTTTGGCGGAGGCCCTATACCCCAGTCCTCCCAGTCTCTCGAGCAGGGCCCCCGTACCTTTTACACAATCCTGTTCTGTCTTAGCCGCTAGGAGCAAATCATCCACGTACTGCAGGAGAACAAGGTCTGGATGGCCAACTCCGAATTCTGCCAAGTCCTGATGCAAGGCTTCGTTGAACAAGGTGGGGGAGTTTTTGAATCCCTGTGGTAGCCTTGTCCAAGTGAGTTGTCCTGAGAATCCCGTCTCAGGATTTTTCCATTCAAAGGCAAAAATAGGCTGGCTTTGAGAGCTTAACTTTAGGCAAAAGAATGCATCTTCTAGATAGAGCTCAAGGGTCCTTCTGCCTCAGTTAAAACTGAATGTTGAGCTTCCGTAGCAACCAGGAAGGTCACTGGTTGACCCCCCCACTTTAAGGGTTATCCGAGGCTGGGGGGGGGGGCTCCTGGCCCTGACATCTCTAATCTTCATCCTCTAGGGACAGTACGGGAATGGGCTTCTTCTTAGGTCCCTGCGTTTGGCCCTTCTTTGGACAATCTTTAACCCAATGTCCTTTTTCCTTGCAGTAGGCACGCTGGTCTCGTTCAACCCGTGGTCTTCTTGTCTCCCAGGTCCTTACTCTGTCCTGACTTACTCTGCCCTGAGCCCTGTACTATGGTGGCCAGTATCCCAGTCAGTTCTTTATTGCGTTTCCTCTCTCTCTCTCTCTCTCTCTCTCCTCTCTCTCTCTAAGTATACATACGGTAGCCTTCCATTAATCTTTCCAGAAAACCTGCACTATAGCACGTACCTTTGCCAAATTGGTGGGGCGTCACCCTGCCCCTCTGAGACCCGCTAGGAGTACCTGGCGATAGAGATGGAGCCGCTCCCTCCCAGCAGCAGTGTCGTAGTCCCAGGTCGGGCGAACCAAGGGGAAAACGTCCTCAATTTCATTAGGCAGCTGGGTCGGCCTCCCATCCACCCCGGGGACGTTTTTCTGTAGACGCGCTGTCTCTCCTCCGTGGTGAGGAGAGTCTGCAGGAGCTGATCAGGGTGCCCAGTGGGGCTGGCTGAGAGACCGGGGCCTTCACCTGCAAGATAATATCAATATTAAAAGTTCCGTCCCTGGGCCACCTGACGTTGAGAGTCGGCCACTCTGAGGAGCAGAAGGTGACCCATCTTCGTCTTCTGACTTCCACCGAAAGGTTGTGTGCTAGGCCGGCGACTTCTTTCCAGTGACTAGAGCGAGGCTTAAAGGGGTGGTTACAGTTTGCCCTGCGGGTGTAGAAAAGAGGTGAGCGGGGAGGAGGAGGACAGGAAGAAAGACACAGAACAGACAGACGCACACAGATGACAGGACCGGCACGGCGGATTCAGACGGGAGCGGTCGCCAACAACGACCCTCCCCGAAGAGGAGGGAGTGCCGGGCTCCCTCCCTCTTCCAGGCCACTCGGGAGTCCGACTCCGGAGCGGGACCAGAAAGACACAGAACGAACAGACGCACACGAATGACAGGACTGGCGCGGCGGATTCGGATGGGAGCGGTCGCAAACAACGACCCTCCCCGAAGAGGAGGGAGTGCCGGGGCTCCGGTCTTCTTCCAGACCACTCCGGAGTCCGACTCCAGAGGGGGACCAGGGGTCTCAGGGCACGTCTGCCTCCCCCGCTGGTCCAAATACAGAGTACAGCGTCCTGCAGGCACAATACAGACCCGGCACAGACCCGGCCAGTCAGACAAACGGACGAGACAGATATGACATTTAGCGAGCTCGGTCTTACCTCCTACCGGTCTTAGGATTGAGCCTGGGGCGTCTTGGATCCCGGACGAGCCCCCAAATGTTGGACCCTGGCTCACGGGTGCCAACGTGTCCCGGCGGACGCCCCAGAGACTCAGACCCCAGACAGGCAGATGCAATGAGCAAGAGGGTTTATTGGACGTTTGCGCAAACGGGCTCTCCGCCTCCGAAGAGGAAGAGAGCCCACTCTAGCTTTCTTAAACAATAGTCTGAAGGCTGGTTTAGCCTTCTCAAGTTTACCTTCCTGATAATTTGAAAAAAAAAAGTGTAAGAATGATAGGAACATAGTAGATGTTCAAAAAATGGTTACTGAATTTACTAGAGATAAAATTGGCAAGTTTTACATCTATTAATTTTCTTCAATATTTGTCAAATGAAGCTATTCCCCCATTGAACAATGACTATTACCAGATACTGTTCTAGAATACTGTTGTTCTCTTTTCCCCTCATCTCTATAAAATTTATATACATAATACAACCTTCATAATATCTTTCATCATTTGTGTTTTTTTTCTTTTTTTAAAGTAAAAATTGGGTTGCTTTATTTTTTTTAATTTTTAATTTAAGTTCAATTTGCCAACATATAGTATAACACCCAGTGCTCATCCCATCAAGTGCCTGTCACCCAGTCACCCCATCTCTCCACCCACCTCCCCTTCCCCAAACCTTTGTTTCCCAGAGTTAGGAATCTCTCATAGTTTGACTTCCTCTCTGATTTTTTTCCCACTCAGTTCCCCTCCTTTACCTTATAACCCCTCTCACTATTTCTTATATTCCACATATAAGTGAAACCATATGATGATTGTCTTTCTCCAATTGACTTACTTCACTCAGCATAATCCCCTCCAGTTCTGTCCACGTTGAAGCAATGATGGGTATTCGTCCTTTCTAATGGCTGAGTAATATTCCATTGTGTGTGTGTGTGTGTGTGTGTGTGTGTGTGTGTATACACACACACATTTGTGGTTATTTTCAAAGGCACTCAAGGAAAAGTGTTTTCTTAGCAAGATGCATTGGAATGGCTTGGTAACACAGAACCCTGTGTAGTTTGAGAAGCTCTACCCCATTCTCATTTTCACTCAGATATCCCAGATATTTTTGACATATTTTCCCTTCTTAAATATCAGTAGCCAAGAGGAGAAGAAGAAAGCCTCTTGAGGTATTTGAATTTGACTAATGTATAGTATGATGCATTTTATAAATGACAGAAATTTTTATATACATCAGGTTTTAAGTTCCTTTGAATGCAACTGTGTGTTTGAAGGAGTTTAAAATATTTTTTCTGTGAGGTACCTGTTTTCCCTCTAATACTAAAATTGTATTATGTCTAAAAAGAAACTTTAAAATAGAAAGAAAAGAAAAAATCTATTTTTTTTTTACATTATGTTCATTAAAACACTTTACTGTCAGTTCATCTTATGATAGATAATATACTCTAAATTATTTCTCACAGCACACTGGTAGAACTTTTGAGAAACAGATACCACAAAAAAAAAAAAAAATTGAGGGCAGCCCCTGTGGCTCAGCGGTCTAGCGCTGCTTTCAGCCCAGGGCAGGATTCTGGAGACCCTGGATCGAGTCCCACGTTGGGCTCCCTGCTTGGAGCCTGCTTATCCCTCTGCCTGTGTCTCTGCCTCTCTCTCTCTCTCTCTCTCTGTCATGAATAAATAAATAAAATCTTTTAAAAAATGGACACTTCTCCCAATTTTTCTAAGTGTTTAGGAACCAGGGTTTGTTGGTTTGCTTTTTTAAAATTCATCATAGCACAACAAGAGTAAATAGTGATTGTACTATTAAAATCTTCTCAGGATTGTAGATCCATAGATGGCATGAATGGATCCAGACATTATAGATCTATAGTCTGAGATGAGCCTGTTATCATTTATAATTTAAAAATATTTTATATATTCATATATTAAATAATGCAAAGATCAATCAATATGGGTTGAACAGTAAAAGGTAAGAGAAATGCATATCAAAATTTTTTTTTAAATTTATGATAGTCACAGAGAGAGAGAGAGAGAGAGAGAGAGAGAGGCAGAGACACAGGCATAGGGAGAAGCAGGCTCCATGCACCGGGAGCCCTATGTGGGATTCGATCCTGGGTCTTCGGGATTGCGCCCTGGGCCAAAGGCAGGCGCCAAACCGTTGCGCCACCCAGGGATCCCGAGAAATGCATATCAAACTATCATTTAAAAATGAAATGAAATGCTTTTGTGGCAAGGCCAAGATGGCTTTAATATTCCCCTCAGCTTAACTGAACTTCAGATAGGTTTCTTCCTTTCTTCAGGCCCCTGACCTCCCTTTTCTTAGACCATTTACTTTAGGAAATGTATAATTATAAATTTTTTCTCTGCCCCTCTGAGAGGTAAATCTTTAAAAAAGCTTCTTGCTAATTTTACAACCCAGAAATTTCTTTCTCAAGGACCTGGGAATCATCTCTCTGAAATATATCATCAAAGAAGATGGCGCCATTTCCCAATCTCTGTGGAGAGTAGGAACCTAACTTCTTTGGGACACTTTGCTCCAAGTTGTAAAACTACCTCCAGTCATAAAGACATGAGAAAGTTTACTTTTCTTTTGCGTAAGCCCAATTAGAAAATGCAGGTGGCCTAGGATTCCTCCCACCCCAGCTCTTCAAAACTCCTCATCTCTTTGTTTCAATGAAATTGATCTCAGGCTGAGCTATTTCCTCTTATTGCAAATAGTCTTAAAGTCTTCCTTGCCTGTTTAGCTTTGTCTGGTGCAAGTTTGACTTTGAAAAACATTATGTTATATGATAATTTATGTTACAAATAAGTAAGTGGTTCATAAATATGTGGAATATTCTAGTGCATAAAATAATATTTTGTTTCTTAAATACTCTTAATGAGTCATTTATCAAAAATGCTTCTGTAAAAATCATATTTTATGTAACCAGTTCAAATGAAAATAATTCTTTATCTGAAATTATCATAAATATATTATTTTGTTATATGCAGAGGTATATGGATTTGTGTGTGTTCTTGAATATATAATGTATCTGTCTATAGAGATAACGCAAAGACATCTCCTATTCATTTAGTGCATCGGTCAATAAGCCCAGAGATGCTGTATTTGAACTTTAAATTTCTCATGCAGGGAATCCAATAAATTCTTCCACAGATTCCCTTTGGCATCTGAGTAAATTTCTAGCGCCCTTTAAATTTTTATGGCTGTTTCTCCTCCTCTCTTACCCCAGAGGCAGTGTTTCACTACTTTCACAATTCTCCATGACTTTACTTGCTGATCCCCCTCCCCCAATGTTGAATTAACACATAGCTTCTAGAATCTGCTTGTTTCCCCCTGGATTATGTCTTTCTGGCCCTCCTTTTTGCCTCTTTCTTTCTTTCTTTCTTTCTTTCTTTCTTTCTTTCTTTCTTTCTTTCTTTCTTCTTTCTCTCTTTTCTTCTTTCACACTCTATTATTGTCCTTAGTGCACAAATTGTAAGACATACTTAGTATTCTCAAGGATTAACCTAAAAACATCCAAATCTAAGTTGCTGTATATGCTTTATATATTCATATTTGTATTTATAGAAGCATTAAATTTTGCACAGGGTCATGCAGGAAAACATAGCAAAGTGGACCTTTGTATTAGCATGGGATCTGATTCAGAATAAAATCTGAGAGTTATAGAGCTCATATATAAATCTTATATGTCACTAATTTGTTTTCTCACACCTGATAAGCAAGGAAAATATCAGATATTTTTGATAAGTTTTAATTCTTTAAGAGGCTATTGCTGTGAATATTCTTGAAAAATACCAAGGTCAGAAACAACAAAGAATAGGACAAAATTATATTTAGTTGAACATATTCATTTGACAGTTCACAACTTAAATACAGTGAACATTAATTCAATAGATATGTATTTAAATGTACTACAGCAGCACATGATAAAATTGAACAAATGGAAGCAGTAAGTCTTTTAAGTATGCGACAGAGAAGCCAGTTCAAATCATATAAATTGGTTTAGCTGAGTTCACCTTATCATTTCGTCAGTCTTAATGATTATTATGGATAACTCATCATTGGTTTTACCATGGTGGTGAGTAATGATTTTAAAAGAAACCAAAGCACAGACTTATTGTATAGCCCTCATATTGATGTGATGCCTATAGAGGATCAATGATTCATGCATAGTATCACTGAATTCTCTTTACTGAAGTAAAGTTAACTTTTGGTTCTGTAAGGTAGAAGCTTCTTTAGTTTTTAAAGAAAGTAATCTACATTATTTATGAATTGATTTTAATTTCAAATGATGAGATTATTAATGATATATTTCTTTTACCTGTGACAAGACATGTCCTGATAAATTTAGATATTCATTGATAGGTAGCACCTCCAATGTGCAAAATTTTACTGTGAAATTATGTGAATTTGAATTCTACTTCTGTTTATGTTGGATTAAATTCATATTTCTAAATTCAGCAGCCTCTTCCCTCTCTTTCTTGGTTCATTTTCAACTGTCAAAAGTCACAGCTTTCCCAAAAGCATTATAAATAACGTAAAACAAATGTAAACGAATGAGAAATAAAGATGACAAATTCCCAAGTTTTTTGGGGGGTGGGAAGGGAATGTATGAAAGTGCACTTTTTATTTTACTCACAATTAAATTCTGTATCAGTCTTCTACATTCAGGAAATTATGAAACAGCAATAATTCTTACAAATGTTCTTTTAGTCTTAGGCCTTCATTGATCTTTCCCTTTAAAAAATAAATAAAAAAGCATACCCCAGCCCATTTTTACTCTGCATCACAGAAAATATATGGCAAATGTAGATAGTAAGAAGAATCTATGGCTTATATATTTTTTTTGTTAGGTGCATGTCAAAATACATTAGCTGCATTTAATGATCAAATTTCTCCCTTGTAGAAGAATTTATCTCTAATTTTATAATTTATTCAGTAATGGAAATGTGATCAAAGAGTTTCTTTTATTTGATAATAATTCAGGAATATTGCACTTGAATCATCTGTGATGTCACTATATCTTTGACAATATAGGCCACCAAAAACAATTTGGTGAGTAAAATTGCATAAATATGTGTCTTATACAAATGGAAAACAGATATTTTGTGTCTATAACTTATTGTTTGAAATATCAGCCATTTTTCCAAAGAAAAAACATTTTTAGTGTCCTTTGCACTAAAATTTAACATACTTAAATCTCTTTTGTTTTTTGGAATAAAGGATGTTCTTGATAAGAATAGAACATGCCAGTATTTGAATTATTAAAATGAATTATTCCTGTAAATTTTTAAAAGCCAAATCTCTGCATAGCATCTATGCCAATTGAAGTAAGCAAGATATATTTTTTTAATTGTTTTTAAACTCAACTGAAACCATGCTTTAGTAAAAATAGTAAGTACTATTATAGTTAAAGAGTGATGTTATGTTATATAATCAGAACCTGTTTTATGACTTTTATTAGTATTCAGCCTCTATAATTACTTATATTTTGTTTTATTATCATCTACATTTTGAAGCTCACCAAGCACTGTAAAAAGTCCTGTAGCTGCCTGACAAACCACTCTAAAACTCAGTAGCTTAAAACAAATAGTATTTTACTTGCTCAAAATTGTGTTTACAATGTTGGGATCTTTAGCTAGGATCAAGCAAGAGCCAGGCATAGTGCAATGCAGTGAATGGGACAATACCTGTGCGTCCTTGGCGGTAAATGTTGATTCTGTTTCTTGGTCGTCCTCCAGCCATTCCATGTGCCCAGCTTGCGCTACCTCAGAGAATGGTGGTTTTTGTGTTCCAAGAAAGTATATCCAAGTAGCAAAACTCCATTATGCAAATGTTTTAAGAAGCTCATGCTTGCTTCATATTTACTAATGTTCCGTTGACCAAAGCAAATCACATGACCAGACTAAGTCTCAATGTGGGAAGAGACCACACAAAGGTATGGCTATCTGGTGGTGTGATTCATCTGGAGTCATTCATCTAACAACACTGTTGTTCAGAATATGAGAATTCCTAGCAATTGGAGATCAAATTTGAAAGTAACCTTCCTAGTTTCATTTATTATTTTTATTATAACTTTTTTCCCTTTATGATTTGAAAACCATCCAGAAAATCATGAGTAATTAACTTTTATGCTGAAAGATGGTTGTGAACCTTAAGTTAACAAAATTTTCTCAGTAGTTTTCAACTAACAATTGAAATGGAAAAATAAAAGGGGTTGAGGATTGAGGTTTGGAGTTATAGATACAATCATATTTTTGCAGAAACAAAGTTGGGACATTAGATTAAGATATCAGTATAAAAAATCAATGACAGCTTACACATCTTAGTATAGTAATAATGGGTACTGTACCATTTTAATTTATCATCTTGTACTTGATGATAAAATAACTTTTTAGGTTCTTTCCTCCTTTCTGTTTAAAGATCATATATATTAGCTTTGCAACTTTTATATAATAAGCACACCAAGTAGCTCTTTTAAAGAAATCTCCATTATATCTGTGCCTTCCAACAAATACGTAACAGTTTTGTATTTTTATGACTTCAGTTTGTTAATTCTCATCTCTCATGTCTCAAAGCGGACTATAGAACATAGAGTAACTTGGATGCTGAAGCAGAAAAACTCTTTAATCACTGTATATGACCTCCTCAATATTACTGAGTAAGATCTCACATATGGCCTCCCTTGTAGCCTGGGTTACATATTCTTAGAAATCTCACCCAAAATAACTTCCTACTGAAGCTCTGGTCATCAGCGCTCTTTACTTCCATCCATTCCTTTTCTCATCTGATGTGGTTTTCTGATCTGAATCTTTTTTCCTTTTCTTTCTTTATCTTTTCAAAGATTCTATTGTAAGAATCTCTATTTCTGGACAACCCACTTTAAATTCCTTTAGAGGTTCCCAACACCCAGTTTTCTTTTTCAAAGTGATCTTCAATAGAAGTGAGTGGAACTGATATTCTAGTAGATGTGAAAAAATATATAGAAATAAATTTGCATATATTTGAAACTCACATAATAGGAACTAAAATTGGAAAGGGATTACTTTACATGTAAAAGTGCTTTTCAGATTGTAAAGTGCTATACAAATTTAAGGCATTATTATGAATAATAATGGTGATGTTGATGGTGATCATGAAATCAGTAGCCTTTACTAAAGACTAGTTCAGCCATGAGGAGTTGTTCAGCTAATTTAATATTCCTCGTAGAATACCTTCCAAATCATTGAACTGTCCACATTATAATAGCAGCTATTTCAGGAAGATTTTTTACATGGATTCATTTACATATCAGAGATTTCTTGAATGTTCACTTTCAATGCTAATCTGTGTAAGGTGAAAGTTAGAACTTGGAATCCCTATTGTCATGTGGAGTAATTAGCAGATAATTTGATAATTGACTAGGTCTGCTATTTTTAATAGATTCTTGCCAAGTCTATAAATGTTTAGTTTATTTTAAAACCCATCCTACAACAAGATATGGAGATTATATGTGTGTTATTTTGCCTAGAATGCAAAATCGATGATAAACCTTAAGTACTGAAGAGATATCATTATCAACTAATGATTGATGTGCTAAAAGTCATTTACACCTGCCAGGGAGATAGATTGTGACACTACTAATTTAACTGGCCATGGGTATATTAACATAGCAGCCATGTAAACTAGTAGTCCACCATCTGTAAAATTTTATGTGTATTTTGTGCACATACCTATACCATATTTTGACAACTTCAAATCAGCTTTAATCTGTCAATTTCAAAGTTTGTCATCAGAAAGTTCATCTGAAGGAGAATGCCTGTTCAATTCATGTTAAATGCAAAATGATTATAGTAGATGACACTTAAAAATGCACCATTTCTTAGAAAAATAAAGTTGTTTAACATGGTTATTATGTACTTTCAAGGCATAATACAGTTTTTTAAAAGCACATCTTAAAACACCAATATACAGTAGTATAATGAAAGATATATTTACTCATAGAAGGCATATGGCAATAGCACTAAAAGTAAAGATGCTTTTCTCTGCAATAATTCTTCATTCATGTAACAATATGTAACGGGATAAAAAATGGTGTAGTGCTGAATTTTCATTTCTGGTTCAACTTGAGGGAGGCTTGACACTCTATTGCAAAATGAACATTTTTTTTCTACAGTGTCCACAGCCTTTCCATTCTTGGCACTTAAAGCTATTTGGCTTTAGCAAAGGATGGGTCCCTTTGGCAGAGAATCCAGGCTATCTTTCCACAGTGTCCTCTCAAACTTTCCACTGACTGCTTTAAAGAACAGCTAAAAAATATTAAGGTACAAAAAAGGCTCAGCTTTTTTACCTCAAAGAAATTCTAGTAAGGAGAAGTGAGAAAAGAAAGATGCCCCAAGATGGCACTCTATCTGGCACACGATCACTCATGAATTTTTAAGTTTTTGTTTCTCCTAATGTTAATCTATTTTGCTTAGATGTTACATGTTGCATTAAGTGAACCAGTAAAAGGAAAATAATAATAATTCATGAAATATTTGTTAAAGAAAGTGACAAACAGCATAGTTCTTTAAAAATTGTAATGGGTATAATCATAGAAAGTGCATGAATGGTGCCTATGTTTAATTCAATGTTAGAATCTATGAAAACACAAATACTCCATGTCAGGTATACAAGGAGGATTATGTATTTTTTAAACTTATGCTTTTTAAGCGACTGAGAAATATTTGCCATAGTCTTTTTTACTGTGTTACACGAATTTTGGACCTATTTAAATAAAAGTTTCCTTTTGTTCAATACCCTTTGCTATAATTGTATAACAATTGAAGAGCGTTTCTATTAAAAAATAGGTTTTGTTTGGTGGAAGGTGAGTAGTCTTGTGCTTTTGTTACATGCTGACAGCTGACAGATTTTGCTTTTCTGCCGAAAAGGATGTGTGTATTTATCTGCACACACAGAGTGCACTAAATAACTGTTTAATTTTTTCTTTTTTTCTTGTATTTGGAAACTATTATAATTATACATAATGTTCCTATTTATATATCAAACACTGTTACAGAGAATCATGTGTACAGGTTATATAAAGAATACCTGCTTGTTTTCCTTTTAAATTCTAAGTGAAATCAGTTTCAGCAACATGACGAGTTTTAGGGATATATCCTTCAAAACAGAAGCTTGACCTCATCTTCTGCTGTACTTTGCAGTTGGCTGTTTATTTTGCAGCTGGCTGTTTATTCCACCATTAAAATTTTTTTCTTTATGCAAGGTCACCAATAACCCCCTAACTGATACATTAAGTACTGATTCTTTCCTTTTTCTCTTTTTTCACTCTTCAGTGTTTGAAAATGCTGATCAACTCCTATTGAAGATTTGATTCCTTACTCTGATTATTCCTTTTTCTTCTCTTCATAGTCCTTAACCAGTTACCTGATTCTGAATGTTCACCATTAAATCATCACTCTTTCTTCTCTTTTTGCTATATCTAACCAAATCGCATAAAGTCTTATCCATTAAACCATTTCACATCTCTCCCAAGACCACCTTACCAATGTCAATTCCTTTCTCAAAATATCCTCCAGACATCATTTAGTCAAACAATATTTATTCAGTCACAAGTATAAATTCCACACCAGGCTTAATTCTGGAGTTATCAATGAGAGAAAAAAACAACCAACATGGTCATTGCCATCATGGTGCCTTGATTCTTGCAGGAAAATAAAATTTCAAACAATCAGACAAAGCCATGTAAAATTAATCTGTGATGAAGATTATGAATGGAAATGCCAAAAATGCATGTAATAAAAATATCAGACCAGGGGTGGCTGCTGTTAGAAGTGATAGTTAAATTGAGATATGAAGGCTGATAGTAGGCATTAACTAGGTCAGAAGAGGCATGAGTGTTTCAAACCATGGACAAAACAGGTTTATAGGCCTTTCATGGGAATGCCCTGGATTGTTTGTGTCTGAAAAAGGCCAGTGTTACTGGGGCACATGTGAGATAAAACTAGTCAGGAAAAGTCAGATCTTATTGACCTGTAAACTGTGTCAAATCAAAGAATTTTTATCTTTATCCTTTGAGCAAATTTTCAAGCAGTCTGAGGGGGGTGCTATGATATGACAGATATTTATTTTGAAAATAAAAACTAGGAGCAGATTGGAGAAAGGAGTTGAGGGAAGCCAGAGAAGTAGAGGAGAATCATGGAGAAACTAGTGAGGTGGCGTTCTAGGTGAAGATAATGGTGGCTTAATCTGCTGCATGTGGTACCAACAGAGGACTCGATGGCTGATTCAAAAGATATTTAGGGGATAAAACTTTCAGGACTTGGTGATAGATTGATGTAGAAAAAGCAATGAAAGAATGTGAAAGAAGGCATGGTGATAAAATCCTGACTTCTAAATAAATACTATAAAATACAGGACATGAGCTAAATTTGAATTTCAGATAAATAATGATTTTTTTGTTTGTTTTTAGTGTAAGTATATCCCATGCAATATTTGGGACATGTATATACTATATACTATATATATATATATATA
The DNA here is from genome assembly GCF_018345385.1 of Vulpes lagopus. Classification (NCBI taxonomy): domain Eukaryota; kingdom Metazoa; phylum Chordata; class Mammalia; order Carnivora; family Canidae; genus Vulpes; species Vulpes lagopus. The sequence continues at coordinate 77,064,975 of NC_054827.1, read as the reverse complement.
CATATATATATATATATACACTATATACTATAATATTTGTCATTTTATGAAATTCAAGTTTACTTGGCAAATCTGGTAACTCTCTTTCTGACCTGCCATCTCTGAATTAAAATAATAGGAGAGAACAGGAGCAGAATATGAATACGGTTTTGCTCACTTTGAGTCACCTTTAACTTTAGGACACCTGAGAAGAAATGTCAGAAAGAAACGTGGATCTGAAGCTGAGAATAAATGTCTGGAATGACAATATTTTTATACACTGTCTCCAGAAATATCTTGATTTCACACGTTCTATTTTGTCATCAAATCATTTCCTTGCATTAATTTCATCATTTTCATTAGTGATGCTATCATTATCTCAAGGAAACAGAAACAAAACTTAGTAATTACTATGGGTTTTTCTGTTCCCTTGCTTTATCAGTTCATTCAATCAGGCCTTGCTACTATGAGCCCAATATCAATACCTCTCAATATCTATTATCTATCTTTTGTAATCTTATTAATTTGAATACTCAGTACTTTAAAAATATTATTTTTAAAAATTCCAGTCAGTTTTTAGTTTATGTTGCTTCTAGAATGTCCTTCTATGTCTATAGCATCAGGCTTTAAAAGTGTAGTGACTTCATATTTCCTACAAAATGAAAGTCACTATAATCTTGTTTTCATGAAATGACTAAGGTAATTTTCTTGAACATAGAGCCTAGAGGGTCAAATAGATCTTTAAACAAATGCAAGCATTTATGATAAATGAAATTTCACTTTCCATATAGTAGAAATGAGCAGGCGAAACTTAAGGGGAATAATTTAATTACATACTACCCTAGAAACAATATCCTAAGAATGAAAGAGTAAAGGGGTAAGATTCACAAGTGTCAGAAAACAACTCATCCCATTATTGTGTTGATCGTTTAAGCATGAACCTAAAAACACAGAATATGAGTACAGTATCATGAAGGTGTAAGTCCTTGAGGGGTAAAAAATACATTGGTATTTTTCACTTAGAATTTCATAATTGTTTTGAATTGAACAATTTTAGTGCCTCTACCATCCTATACCATCCAACTGTCACTATTTTCACTGAAACTATTATTCAATTTTAAGTTAGTGAGAATGCTTCTAGTTTCACTACTATGCTCTGACTGGAAAACTGGTTTATCACACATTACTCTTCTGCTGAGAGTCCTTCTGTTTTGTTATTCCAAGTATGAACAGTACATTTCACTGATCTCTCAGGTGAGTAAATATATGCGTAGTGAAGAATGAGCATGGTTTAATAGAAAGAAGAAAAGTAAAAGCCAAAGACTTTCTGAGAGTTACCCAATTTTTACTAGTAGAGATTATCCATTTTCTTAAAACCCAACATATTTCTGAATCACTCTGAAGCTATTGTCTTGTTCTTTTCTTCTTTTGTAGTTAGATTTATATATGTATGCTCTAAAGAATAGAAAATAATTTGACAAGAGTACTTCTAAAATATTATTTGTTTGCACTGAGTGCAAACTGGTGCAGCCAGTCTGGAAAACAGTATGGAGTTTCCTCAAAAAGTTAAAAATAGAAATACCCTACAATTCAGCAATTGCACTGCTAGGTACTTACCCAAAAGATATAAAAATCTAGTTTTGAAGGGGTACATGTACCCTGGTGTCTATAGTAGCATTATCAACAATAGCCAAATTATGGAAAGAACCCAAATGCCCATTGACTGATGAGTGGATAAAGAGCTGATATCTATCTATCATCTATCTATCTATTATCTATCTATCTATCTATCTATCTATCAATCATCTATCTATCCATCCATCCACACAAACAGACACACACACGCACACACACAATGGGATATTATCAATCATCAAAAAGAATGAAATCTTGTCATTTGCAATGATGTGGATGGGGCTAGAGTGTATTATGCTATGAGAAATAAGTCAGAGAAAGACAAATACCATATGATTTCACTCATATGTGGAATTTACAAAAGAAAAGAAATGAGCATGTGGTAGAGGGAAAAAGAGAGAGAATCAAACCATAAGAGACTCTTAATGATAGAGAACAAACTGAGGGTTGATGGAGGGAGGTGAGTAGGGGAGGGGCTAGATGGATGATGGGCATTCAGGAGGGCACTTGTGATGAGCACTGGGTATTGTATATAAGTGATGAACCACTGAATTCTACTCCTGAAACTAATAGTGCACTGCATGTTACCTAACTAGAATTTGAATGTAAATTTGAAAAACAAATAGTATTTGTTGGAGACCACTGAGACAATAGAATACTAAGACAAATGAAATCATTATTCATATAGCAAATGAAGTTGTAGTTGATTTAGAGGGGTTACTGTTGGGAAATAAACTTTCAAGAAAAATGCAACACCCTTATAAAAACTGTCACTTGGTTCCATATTGTACCTTGTCAGTGATATATTTCATCTTCAATAGGATGACATGTGCTAGTTGGTTTTGCAGTTATGAGTCAAGCCATTCAATTCCTGTGAATGTTTTTCAAAGCAGGGAAGGGGAAGAATGAAAAGAGGGAAGGGACGTAAACTGACTCTGCACTTGGGATTGCTTCTGTGGACATTTCATCAACACACAGAATCCTTATTCTCATAGCTTTGTCTTAGCCTCTCTTAACATTATTTTGTTTTTCCTTGCATGTATCAGACCTTAATTTCAAAGTCATCTCAAAAAAAAAGCCTCTGCTTTATCTAGAGATTTACTCAGGCTCCCCCCGCTTCCAACTGTCCTCTGGTTCCATGTTTAGAATGCTGTCCTTTCCCATCTTGAGTAGCTGAATTCTTAACTCATCCCTTCTCTCCTAAGCTGTGGTCCTCTGAGGGTTCAGAGTAGCAGGGACTTAGACTATTTTTCAGTAAGAGAGTCATTAAGACCAAAATGTGGAAAAGGTCAACATGGCAATCAAGTATTGTCAAAATGTAAGTTAGAATCAGGGAGGGAAGGTAAACAATAACGTAATTCTCATTATTATCTCCAGTCTTCTCCCAATGCCAAGATCCTGAGAATTTGCAAAGAAAAAGAAGAAGCAGAAGATAGCTGATATGTGTCTTGTCCTTTGCCATTTTTAAAATTCATAATACCACGATAAAGCCAGATGCCTCTGTGCCCTGTGTAATGTGGAGACTTGAAAAGGTGTAGGTACTGGATACCAGCTAGAATTGCCTCTTCTCTCACCTGGTCACCAGGGGCTCTAAGGGACAGTGGCAAAATTGCCTCCAGACACATACAGAGAAAATCTAACGTGACGATGCCATATCAAATAATAGGAAAACGTTACACAATGTGTTTACACAATATTATGCTTCGGGAAATTAATGAGTGTTGTGGCCGATTCAGAAGAATGTAATTCAAAATAAAGGCGGTGGGTAGGAGAAGTCAGGCCACGAAGAACCCCGTCAGCTAGTGTAAAATTCAGGCTTATATCTTAAAGGTAATTTTAAAAATTTGCTTAATAGTAAATGGTTCTCATACTTCATGCTTATTACAGAGTGTCTATAATATTCTGACAACAAATATTTGCTTAGTACCTGCTACATGGAAGTCACTGAAATACTTCCTCTTCTAAGAATTCCTTGATCCCTCAAATAAAATTTGAACTCTGCCTCTTCCAAATCCTTATAGCTTTTTCCTTTAGATTTCAACCTTTTAGTGGGTAATATATTTTAAATATAAATGTGACTGTTAACTTCTAGCTCTCTGTCAAAAATTTACAACAGACACAAAATCAGCTTTTCTCCTTATCATTGCTTTTGCAGTTAAAATACTTTGTAGAACAAGACTGTTTGTAAGAGGAGTCCATTTTGGGGTAGCGTTGTATTGAAATTTGTCACAACTGAGAAGCAGCTTTAATTAGGAGGTCGAAGTGAACCTTAACCTTTGATGTTCTCTGTACTTTAGATCATAAAGGGGACGGGGCACAGTATTAAGTCTCCAAATTCCAAACTTCTGGAGCCCTCTCTGGAAGCCTGCTAAGGCTTAACTCTTCATTTCCTAGCCTTTGACTGAGAAGGGAACAAATGCACTTGAGATCAGTGACCACGAGCAGATAGCAACATCACCAATGACAAATGAATTTAGTGAGAGCAACTAAGTACTGACTGAGTAGTACCTAGTTGAGTAGGTGAGTAGGTGTGCTGATGAGTAGGTGTGCTGTCAACTTGTCCTCAGTCAGTACTTAGTTGCTCTCACTAAATTCATTTGTCGTTGGTGATGTTGCTATCCACATGGGCAGGGAGTTCAGAGAAGCCATGATTTTAACCCTGGAGATGACAAGATTGGCAGTAAAGGATTACTATGAAGTGAAGCAAGCTTACACGCTATCCAATTAACTTTAGCACTTTTGTGTGCACTCAAAACTGAAAGAAGAATTGTTTCATCACTGAGGAAGGAAGTCTTTCTGGAAATAATTGATATAGCATCCAATTACTTTTGAAACCTGAATTAGTAAACCAGAGTTATCTCAATCAACTAGACGCCGCATAGCGCAAGCCACACATCCTAAGTGGTCTGCAGTGGTAATGAATATTAATTTTCATCATTCTTTGAAATTAAAGAAGAGGAGTAAAGATTCCAGATCACTGTTTCCTGAAGCTTGCTTGGTCCACAGACAGTTTTGCATCAGAATCATGTGTGCTTTATTCACTTATTTAATTTTTAAAAATTTTTTTAATTTTTATTTATTTATGATAGCCAAACACAGAGAGAGAGAGAGAGAGGCAGAGACACAGGCAGAGGGAGAAGCAGGCTCCATGCACCGGGAGCCCGATGTGGGACTTGATCCCGGGTCTCCAGGATCGCGCCCTGGGCCAAAGGCAGGCGCTAAACCGCTGCGCCACCCAGGGATCCCTATTCACTTATTTAATTGTTAGTAATTTTTCCTTTATTCATTCATGCGTTATTTATAAGGTATTTATCATGTGCCAAATGCTGTTTAATGTTCGGGGACTGCACTGGTACCTAAGAAAGTCTCTTCTCTTGCTCTTAGACATTAGAAAAGAAATTATCCTGGGTCCTTCTCAGACCCATCACGTAAGAATATCTGGTGATCAGGCCTTCTGAGGTTTTGTCCTTGATGTCTAGGGAACATTGCTGACAAAGAGAAGCTGTCCACAGTTAACCATTTCTAGGCTCAGTACAACTTGAGACAACTTTTACAAATGTACAAATTAACCAAACTGCATATTTGAAATAAAGAGTTCTTTTTATGTATTTATAAGTACACACACACACACACACACACACACACATCCAATTTTCCCACCAACTCGGGAGGCTGAAGATACAGATGGCAAACTTAAACATTTCTATTTGGGCACGTTTCTGTGAATACTACGTAACTCTTTGACTGATTTATTCAAGCCTGTCCAACTTCGCCGTGATTTCCAAATTTGATTGCTTCTTTCATTCTATTCTTTTCCCTCTACCATCTTTTATATATATTTAAAAATATATATATTTTATTATATATGCCGGATATGATCTGTTGTTTCCTCTGCTTCATCAATGACATTAATATTTTTCAGATTGTAAATTTACTACTAATGTCAGTCTTGTGGTGATTCCACACTGCTCTTTTGTCCACTTTGAACTATAATTTAAGCCCTGACTTCTTTCACGTGTTCTGACTGGATTCTTCTTCCCTTGTAGATTTTCTGATTATTCTTTCGGAAATGTCATTTTTGAGTGGGAAGGAGATCAATATCTTAACTATACTTTCTTTTTTTTTCAATGTGTCACCTGCTTATGTTGGAAGGCCTAGGCCCCACACAGCCAATAAAGTTAGCAAAGTCACTGCCCCAAAGATAAAGTGAGACTAATTTGCTTTGGCAGCCAACATACCCCAAGAGATTTGGGAGCCCAGCCAACCTGAACTTGGAAGCAGTGATGAAGCTGTCGACTGCCCGAGACTCTTTTCGTTCTGATTCAGTGCGAAAAGGGTGGCACAGTACAAAGTGGTACCCAACTAGATTCAATAAGGCTGGGAGTTCATCCCAGATATTGTATCATTAACCAGGCCATGATTAAGACAGGAAATAATGTAGAATAAGGCAATGTATCTCTGACAGAAAACATTTTAGGGTATTAAATATAATATGTTAATTGTACAGCAGTATTTTTATGACTGCAGGTGAGAGAAAGCTACAAATATTTTTCTAAGTATAATTTCAGTGACTTTATTTAGTTACATTTCATGCCCCAGTATCCTTGTGTTTTGCTGAAATACATTTAAAGAACACAGTTGAGATTTCAGCTGTTTAGTTGGATGCTTTCAGTTGAATTTTTGTTCTATGAATTACCTTGAAATACCTCCCCAAAGAGCATATCCAGGATGTTCTTAATTAACTTCAGAGTAGGTATGAGCTGTTAGCAATTTCTCGGTGTCAGAATCAAATACAGTTACTTTCACTGAACCATTTCATACATGGAAATCCATAGAAAAGTTAATCATGTAGCCATTAAAAGCATCCTGAGCCCCAAACAAGAAAATAGGCAAGTTATGACAAAAATGAGCAAGATAGTAATTAATATACAGGTAATAATTAACATGCAGAGTTTTAATAACTCCTTCATTGAATTTACTATATGAAACTTATTTATAGCCCTGGAAAGTGATATGGGCTCACCTTCAGGTTTTCAATTATTAAATTTGAAGACTTGGTTTAGAATTTTGTAGGAATTAGTAGAATGTACCTAGTATAAAGCTATTGTAAAGATACTTAGAAAATTATTTATTATTTTCAAGGCTTTTTGTGACAGATTAATCTGTATATTATGCAAGATGCCGTAGTTCGTTTGACATTCAGATATTCCTTTGAAGCCAAGCCAAGATAATGAAGTACTTATATTCTTAGTCCTAATTTCTCCCACCATTTATTTCTGTCATCCTGCTGCTTGGCAGCTGCAAACCTAGCTCTTACCTCTAGGCAAACAGTCAAGCAAGCATCTCTTTCCCGAACTAATGGCCATGTGGCTCCTTGGATTAATTGGCAAGTCAATGGTGCAGCCTGTATGTTGTTTCCCCAGGAGACCTGGTACTTCACATCAGCAACTTTTTGATTTTAGTTTGGCCTTAAGTTTGCTCCCAATCTTAACCCTTTCTAGGCCACTTTTATTCCAATGGATGGCCATAGTAAGTATACAGCTCTTCTGATAGGGGATATATCTTTCAAAAAGACTGTAGGAAAGTGGGAAAGAACAACTGATTAAATTGCAAAATAAGTAAACCTTCTTTGGAAAATAAATGTTTCTTTTTAAAATCAACTTTTTATGTGACCTTTACTGTGCAGAAAGAACTTTTGAAGGATCCTAAGACAAACCATTTTTGATGACATTTGCTGGATAGTTTTTCTTGGAATTATTATTTAAATTCTTTCCTTTATATGTAATCACCCTTAGGCAGAAGAGGTTGAAAATTGGAATGTCTTGTTGTGATGGGACCACAGCCTTTCTAAATGAATTTGAGAATATTGCATGAAGTATGCTTTCTTCTGCGTAGAATTAATTTTGATGAAGTAAGATATTTTCTGATTCTAAAATTCTGGATATATTTTTAAAAATTCAGCCAGTGATTCTAAATTTATTATCTAGAAATTGAAACAGACCTCAGTTACCTCTAATTAGTTTGTCTGCTTAACAAAAATAATTTTGTCAGACCTCAGGTGTTCTTTATTTTTTATTCCAATCACTACTGGAATTGAATGTTTCAGAAGGAAACAGCAAAGGCTAATTCTGCTTAGAAATTATTCTCTTAAAATGACCCAGTGCTCCAGACCAGTGTTGTCCACTGGAAACAGAGATTGGGCCACATAACTTTATTTTAAATAACTTGAAATTTTCTAATACTCATGTTTAAAAACAAAAAGGGGGGAGATAAAATTAACTTTAGCAATATTTTAAGCCAGTATATCAAACATATTATCCTTACAGTATATAGTTAATATTTTAAGATTTATTAATGGTATATTTTACATTTTTCATGTGTATTTTCCACTTTCAAAAAATGTCAGTGAGGCACTAAATTTTTTCCCGTTTTATTAAGAAATAATTGATGTTACATCACTGTGTATGTGTAAGGCACACAGCATAATGGTTTGATTTATATATATTGTTAAATGATTACTACAATGGGTTTAGTCAACATCTATCATTTTATAGACATAATAAAAAAAAAAACAAATTCTCCCTTGGATGGGAACTCAGCGAGTTTTCCATGTATAATAAAAGCAATTTGGGATCCCTGGGTGGCGCAGCGGTTTGGCCCCTGCCTTTGGCCCAGGGCGCGATCCTGGAGACCCGGGATCGAATCCCACGTTGGGCTCCCGGTGCATGGAGCCTGCTTCTCCCTCTGCCTGTGTCTCTGCCTCTCTCTCTCTCTCTCTCTCTCTCTCTCTCTGTGACTATCATAAATAAATAAAAATTAAAAAAAATATTTAATAAAAGCAATTTCATCTATAGTCATCATGTTGTGCATTGCATCCCTAGTACTTATTCATTTTATACCTGGAAGTTTAACTTTTTTTTTTTTTGAAGTTTAACTTTTGTGCCATCTTCCTCCAGTACCCCCTCCCTGCCTCATACTCACAAGTCTGATCTCATACAGTATTTGTCTTTCTGACTTATTTCACCTAGCATAATGCCTTTAAGGTCCATCCACATTGCTGCAAATCATAGGATCTCCTCATTTTTAATGGCTGAATAATGTTCCATTCTATATATACCATAACTTCTTTAGCCATGCATTCATTGATGGACAATTAGGTTGTTTCCATGCCTTGGCTGTTGTAAATAAGGCTTCTGTGAATATGTGGGTTCAGGTGTCTGCTTAAGATAGTGTTCTTATTTCTTTTGGATATATTCCCAAAGCAGAATCACTGGATTATATGCTGATTCTATTTTTAATTGTTTGAGGAACCCTCATATTGTTTTCCATAGTGGGTGTACCAATTTATAGTCCTCCCAACATGACACAAAAGTTCCCTTTTCTCCACATCCATATTACCATTTATTATCCCTTTGTTTTTGATGATGGCCAGTCTAACAGGAATGAAGCAGTATTCCATTGTGGTTTTAATTTGTATTTCTCTAATGAGTAGTGCGGTTGAGTATCTTTTCCTGTACCTTTTGGCTTTGTGTATACTTTGAAGATATGCCTATTCAGGTCCTTTGTCCTTTTGTTAACTGAATTATTTGTTTTATTGTTATTGAGTTGTATGAGTTATTTATATATTTTGGATATTAACCCTTTATTGGATATACAGTTTGCAAATATTTTTCCCCATTCTGTAGGTTGTTTTCTCTCTTTGTTGATTTTTTGTCTTGCTGAGGCACTAGCTTTTTTTCAGAAACACTTAATATGCACTTTTATTCATAAAATTTATAACTGGAAAAGTAGATTCATACCTAAAAATTGTTCTGTACATATTTAAAAAGTTCTTAATTAATTTTGAATTTAAGTTTAATTAAATTTTAATTTAACTTAACTTAAAACCTGAGTCCCTTAGTGGTACAGGCCACATTTCAACTGTTCAGTAATCATAGGTGGCAAGTGGTACCATATTGTACAGTGCATATCTAAAGGTAGGCCTAAATCTCACTGGGAGCAAACTTGAAATTTTGAAGACTTCTTAGTTAATAATAACAAGAAATAATTTTACAGGCTGAAAGTGATTTTCCTGTTAAATTTATGAAGTTTAATGATATGTTAAAATAGATAGTTTTGCCTAGCTTTTATTTTTTTTTTTAACCTCAGCTCCTCTCTACAGATACCAATTGCCTGCAAACAACAATTATAATTCTAGAAATCTTGCTTTTTAGGCAATCTGAGATACTCAACCTCTTCTTATGAGTAAAAATTCTAAAGCAAGAGGTAGTAACTGTGTAATAGCTTTTTATTTTTGCTGAGATCCTATAACATTGTAGGTTAAAGCATCTCAAGAGCACAGAGAATATCTTCTACAAACCCAAGAACTTAGATACACTAGAGCATCAGTTTCTTTCTTTTTTTTTTTAATTTTTTAAATTTATTTATGATAGTCACACACAGAGAGAGAGAGAGAGAGAGAAAGAGGCAGAGACACAGGCAGAGGGAGAAGCAGGCTCCATGCACCGGGAGCCCGACGTGGGATTCGATCCCGGGTCTCCAGGATCGCGCCCTGGGCCAAAGGCAGGCGCCAAACCGCTGCGCCACCCAGGGATCCCATCTTTCTTTCTTTCTTTCTTTCTTTCTTTCTTTCTTTCTTTCTGTCTGTCTTTCTTTCTTTCTGTCTTTCTTTCTTTCTTTCTTTCTTTCTTTCTTTCTTTCTTTCTTCTTTCTTTCATCAGTTTCTTAAGTACATACACTATAAATTATCTTTCTAAAGCTCAAGTTTTCTGAGTAAAAATCATTGGAGGAGAAAATTCCTTTAACTTAGAATTGATGCTTAACAAAGAAAGAAATCTATTTGTTCATTGTGGAAAAAAAACGTAGCTAGACATCAAGTTTTAGAGCTGAGAGAAAATTAAAGGTCATGTAGTCTACATTGCACATTTTATAAGTAAGCAAAGGAGCCCCAGAGAGGCAAAGTGACTTTTCAAGATCATCAGCGATTTTGTAGCAGATCTTGGACTGGAATCCATGTTTCTTTTTTTTGATTTCCTACTTCAAACTTCTCCCAAAATTTATGAAATTGCATGTCTATAAATATAAGATTGCAAAATTATGATAAACTTGATTCCAAAAGGCCACTGGGCAAGTACATAAAACAAAAGATACTTCTGGTTCTTGCATACTAAAACGCAGCCCTAAATCTTACCAATAAGATACTTTTATCCTCTCCAATCCTGCAGAAGTGCTTAGGGGCTCAAACAGAGGCCCTAAAAAATAAAAATAAAAAATAAAAATAAATAAATAAAATTTTCATAAAATTGCTATAAAATGTTTAAAAACAGAAAAAAATGCAAATAATGTCCTTTTGAAAAAAATATGGAAGGTGAGGATCTCGGTATTTAATAGAGCATAAATAGCTTATAAGTAGGGGCACCTAGGTGGCTCAGTCCATTGGGTGGTGCCTTTGGCTCAGGTCATAATCCTGGAGTCCTGGGCTTGAGCCCCCCATTGGGCTCCCTGCCCAGTGAGGAATCTGTTTTTCCCTCTCCCTCTGCTACTCACCCTGCTTGTGTGCTCACTCTCTCTCTTTTTCTCAAATAAATAAATGAAATCTTTAAGAAAAATAGCCTTTATGTATAGAGTAGTATGTTGTAACTATTAGTTAATATAAAGTAAGGAAATAAGCTTACATTACCAGAGACATCATATTTTACCTACAAATAGCAACCTACTTAAAATGCTGAATCATGTTTTTGTTTATTTGTTTGTTTGCTTTTAAATGTGTATAACTGTAACACTGGCATGTTAGCAAAACACGATTCAGAAATTCATAAATATTCAGATTTTTTTAGACTTCAGAAATTCATAAATATTCAGATTTTTTTAGACTAGTCTTCTGATTGATAATAAATGAATCCCCCAAACATTTCAAGTTTGTAAAGAATAAATATTTCAGAATGACCCAAAGTAATATAATTTTTAAAAATTAAAAAGATTATTACCTAAAATATTGACAATATGGAAGCAGAATGATGAGTACACAAAGTTCATTTACTTATTTTCTCTATTTCTATATTTATTATTTTAACATTTTCATAATAACAAGGTAAAATATTAATAAAAGAGATGCCTATTTTTCAGAATGATGGAATTGTAGTACTCAAAATCTTTGTAGAGAGATCTTTAAAAAGAGCCATCAGTAATAAAAGAAAATAATTTTAAGTATTTCTGTACTCAGTTGAAGTTAAGAATATCCTGGAATATTATTAGATATATGGTTTTAAAAGAAAGCTCGCATACGGGAAGAACCAGGATTGATCTATCTGAGCAGTAAGAGCTCCTGGGCCTTCACTGGGGTGTCCACTCTGTCCTTAAAGTAGTTTAACTTTTTCAGAATCTCAAATTCATTATTCAAATTCATGAGTTGAGAAAAATAATTGGCTATTCAATTGAGTCAGCCAATGGACTAGCTCATTCTAGATCAACTGCCCTTTCTGGTCCAATCAACTGAAGTCTAAAAACTGAAATTGTCATTGGATATCTAGGACTATCCTCTTCTGAGCAGTAGACAGAGTAAGTTCTTTCTGAAGGCACAGGGAAAGGAAGGACATTAAAGATGTTTCAATACTGTTTTTTCTATTAGTATTGCACTATCCTCCATATTTCTTCTGGCCTTCATGTTTCTGCTTTTCCACCAAAAGTTATATAGTCCCTAAGTATATGTATTTTCAAGAAATTTTCAAGAAAACTCCTGTTTGATGCTTGTTTTTCAAGAAATTTTCAAGAAAACTCCTGTTTGATGCTTGTTTTTTCATGAGCACTTGCAGTTTATCACCATACATCTATCTTCATTTTATTTTTGTACTATGTTAACTTATTACAGTCTGTGTTTTTCCAGGCCACTGTAACTTCAATTGATAAAAAGGTTAAAAAAATTGCAGTGAAGTAGCATTTCAGTTCTTCATATTTTTAGTGGCAGGACAATTTCAGAGTATAGGGGATAGTACCTATGATTTTCCTGGGCTTTCTTTTTAATATTCTCAAGATAGCTAATGTTACTGTAAGCCTCATCGTCACGTGATTGTGTTCATAGATAGAAAATAGGCAGTAGCTTCCCTACAGGCTCTTAAATTTCAGTGGCCATATCTAGGTCATAATTTCATGTCTGAAATCAAGGAATCTCTGTTCACTCTCCAGCTAACACTGAAGTTTGATTAGAAGCTCAGAAGGCAGGAAATATCTTTGGTTTCGACAAGAAATGATGTCTGTTGCTTCATGCCCTTCATTGTAAGGCAGGCACTAAAATTTGGATGGAATTGACTTTACCCCAGTGGCTCTTGATTTGTGGAAGCCAATGGCCCTTTCACATGTTTCCATGGTGATTAGTTCTATAACCTAGGCTTAAGCCAATTGGCACATGGCATTTCTCTGGCCACAGGAATGCTTTCAAGGCTGGTGTGATCAAAACTAAGCTGACAGCTTTTGTTAGTTCTTCCAGAGTACAGAACCTTCTTTCCTGGAAAGTGCCTCATTTAGAGGACTTCTTTAACCATTTTGTCTCAATAAGGAAACCAAACTTAGGATGAATGTGACTCTACAGAATGCCAAGGAAAGAGCAAAAAAAAAAAAAAAATCAGATTCTGTATTGACATTGGTGAGGCGCTGAATCAAACCAGCTGTGAGGGCCACTAGTAAGATGAGCCAATTCAGGCCCTTTTATGTTGGATATTAGTTTGTTTTAGGGTTTCTCTTAATTATTAGGCCTACTTAATATTGCAGGATTTTGATTTGTTATTGTTATGGTTCTTAAAAAGTATGTGGATTAAAGGAGAAATAAATTTGTACTTAGGAAGGACAAATGCTCTAGCAAATCTATTGTAAAGATTGTTTTATTTATTTTTTTAAAGATTTTATTTATTTATTCATGAGAGACAGAGAGAGAGAGAGGCAGAGACATAGGCAGAGGGAGAAGCAGGCTCCATTCAGGGAGCCCGATGTGGGACTCGATCCCAGGACTCCAGGATCACGCCCCGAGCCGAAGGCAGATGCTCAACCACTGAGCCACCTAGGCATCCCATAAAGATTGTTTTAAAACCCATCCTTTCTTAAAAAGAAATTTTTAGAAATTATTGTAAAATAATTTACAATATTTGGTGATAAATTATTTTATCTTCTTTAGAGGAGGTTAAATAATCTATAACAAAGACAAGCTTTCTTTTTTTTTTTTTAAGATTTTATTTATTTATTCATGAGAGACACAGAGAGAGAGGCAGAGACAGAGGCAGAGGGAGAAGCAGGCCCCATGCAGGGGGCCCAATGTGGGACTCGATCCCAAGACTCCGGGATCACACCCTGAGCCAAAGGCAGACACTCAGCCACTGAGCCACTCAGGCATCCCCAAAACCAAGCTATTGCTTGCTTGCTTGCTTGCTTTTTCTGCAAAGCCTTTCCTTTAAGTTTTTCAAAGAGAGATTTTGGGCTGGTGTATTTATAAGATTTTCATTAACTAGATAAATCTGCAGCCTAAACACATTGGTTTTATATACGACCAAAAACTAAGTTTCCTTCTTCGAAGTTTGTAGGTACAGGAATGTGATTGGAATACAGTACACACTAAATCTTTAATTTAAAATTGACTCACACAAATATGAAAACAGTATAATTGAAATTCAGCCCTTCATACTATAAAATCCTTAGTAGTTCATTCTGAGATAACTTACAGGAGGTAAAGTACCTCTTCTATGACCTGCATTGTCATTGGAGGCCTGTGGCCTGGGCTCTCCTTCACAACAGCACTCAGCTGCCCCTGTTTCCATCCACCTGCTTTCAGAGGACCAAACTTGCTTTGCATGTTTAAACCCGGTGGCCAAGGGCCCTTAGCTCCTCTGCAGGGATTTCTGTCTGGGTTGTGCAATGCCCCAGAGGAAACAGAAAGAAACTCATCTTTCTGGTTAGTTTATCTGAACTCAAGAAGTAACCTATAAAATGTATACTTTCTGAATAAATTCACATTCCTGGTTGAAAAATATAAGAAAATTCTGGTTGACTAACTTTCCTATGGAGCTTTTGAATCTGGAGTAGGTGGTACTTGGGTTAGCAACAATATAGTCTCTGACCTTCCAGCGCAGACCTTTCAGTGAACTGCTAATGTCCTTCAGATGCCAATGGGAATAATTTGTGCAATTGGGCCAATACTTTGAGAATCCAAATCATAATAAGGCTTAGAAATTTTTGTGGTATAAACTTTTTATTAATTATTTTATATACATTTATAAGTTATCTTTGAAAATGTTTAATTCTTCTGCATGTAATTTTTTTTCTTTCCAGGTAACCACACAAAATCATAAACTGCCTTTACCTACATCACTGTTTTCAAGTAGGTTTTATACACACAAAGGGGAAATTTTATATGAATGCTAATATCTGAATGTGTTTAATTGAGTTAATGTCCTTATTTTTAATATTTTCTTAGAATGTAATGGGTAGACATATGTGAAGACTGAGTTTAATGAACTAGTACCACCCTGCTGAGTCTTAACCATCAGTACATGTCTGTGCTAGGCCAGGTTTTGTTTCCAGTTTATTTCAATTAAGTGTCTGTAATGTAATTACATGGCACAGGAAGGATCTGTTGATGTTGTGAATTTGATTTTTAATAAGATTACTCTAAACTATGATGTGCCTTTATAACTTTGAAAATTTCTGTTAGATAATTATCTTTCTATTGACTGTTGGGAAACGTCTCATTTCCACAATGACTGGGAAGGATTTCCTTTAAGGTGAGTTACAGTGATGAAGGCAGTAGAATCACTTCTTGGTTTATTAACTACAAACTCTTTCTTGATACATTTGGCACTCTTCTGGCTAAAGGTAATTCCAAGATATCACACATGGAATTTTCATTGACAGTTAAAACTCATTACTTACAAGTTACATTTGCCTTTTTAAATTTTTTTCTCTTGCTGTTTCTTTTTCTATTTTCCACCCACATATTCTTTTGCATTTTCTCAAGTTTCCAGGATTTTCACTGGGAAATGAGGTTTAAAGTGCTGGTAGTTCTTAATATTCAAGTAGCTGATGAGTCCTTGGCTTTTTGATTTTGAGACATTTCCCTGCAGAGCAGATGTCCTCCTATATGGAGTTTAATGAGTTTTCACTATTCAACAGATATATATATATATTTTAAGATTTTATTTATTTATTTGAGAGAGAGAGAGAGAGCTTCCATGAGCTGGGTTCAGGAGGAGGAGGGGCAGCCAGGGGCAGTGGAAGAAGCACTGCTGAACAGGGAACCTAACTCAGGGGTCAGTCCCAGGACCCTGAGGTCATGACCTGAGCTGAAGGAGACATTTATTTTTTTTTTAATTTTTATTTATTTATGATAGTCACACAGAGAGAGAGAGAGAGAGAGAGAGAGAGAGAGAGGCAGAGACACAGGCAGAGGGAGAAGCAGGCTCCATGCACCAGGAGCCTGACGTGGGATTTGATCCCGGGTCTCCAGGATCGCGCCCTGGACCAAAGGCAGGCACCAAACCGCTGCGCCACCCAGGGATCCCTGAAGGAGACATTTAACCTGAGTCACTGTTCTTCCCCAACTGATACTTCTTTGGTTAATATTCTTTCTAATATTGAGTTGTAAAACTTAGTGGCATATGTTGTTAATGAGAAACACCCACATAATAATTTTATATTACTTGTAATAAGTACTATTATTTTAAATATTGAAGAATGCTTATAATACTTCATACATACTGATAATATTATCATTGGCTGATATGTTCTTCCTGGAAGATTTTTAAATTAGCAGTATGTTTGTGATAATTATTAATTAAGGTCAAAGTTAAATGACCCCTGAATTGAACCTAGTCTTATAACCTAAACAAAACTAATCAATGGATAATCATGAGGTTAATTTTATTTTACTACAAACTTATGCAAAAACATGAAGAGAATGATTTTCAATTTAGGAAATTTCATCCTTTATATCAGCATATGGAAAGAATTGGTTTTATTCTTACTTCTTTTTTATTTTTAAAGATTTTATTTATTTATTCATGACAGACACAGAGAGAGTGAGAGGCAGAGACACAGGCAGAGGAAGAAGCAGGCTCCATGCAGGGAGCCCGACGTGGGACTCTATCCTGGATCTCCAGGATCACGCCCTGGGCTAAAGGCGATGCTAAACCTCTGAGCCACCCGGGCTGCCCTATTTTCACTTAATTTAGGTAGAGATTGTTTTCTATTTTTTGGTATAAAAATTACTAATTTATTTTTTTCTAGTTCCCTTAACTTTAAATTCTGATCTTCTAAATATAAACAGTGCTCAAAAGAGAAAGGGGTGGCATCTAGATAGCTATATATGTTAATATAAAATAAAGTATGAATGGTAAACCAAATTATGAAGAAGATTGTATAAGTTCATTCAATGATGAACTAGCATAAATTTTCTTCTTTGTATACTTAAAATGATGTAAAAATAAAATGGAATCTAATAAAGCATTTCCATGGCTACTAATAGCATATTCAAAAGTTGAATTGTTCTTTTATTGTCTAAAATTTTTAGTAATCTAAAATTGCAGGGCTTTTTTAATAAAGACTTTATTTATTTATTTATTTATTTATTTATTTATTTATTTATTTATGAGAGGCACACACACACAGAGGTAGAGACAAGGGCAGAGGGAGAAGCAGGCTCCCTGCGGGGAGCCTGAGGCAGGACTCGATCCCAGGACCCCAGGATCACAACCTGAGCTGATGGCAGACACTCAACCACTGAGCCACCCAGGTGCCCCTAAAATTGAAGGTTCCTAAATAGGCTCCTAATATAGGAAATATAATTTGAGACATTTTTTATTTAATTTATTTGTTGACTTTTTACCACAACATTAATGTCTAGGTAATGGCCTTAAATCCTCTTACGTTAAATAAGTATACTTCATATGTATCTGTCATCATGACTTCTTTCAGTTTGACAATTGAAGTTGACCTCACAGTACTGCCCTCCAAGAAACCCTTGGCTGGCTGCAATCTCTGACACTAGAACCCTCTGCAGCCTTTATCTTGGACTTTTGAGATTGGAAACTGCCACATTATGTGAACTATGGTAAAGTTATATTCCAACCAGTTTTATTCACCAGGGATCAAGCTGAGACCAAGTAAGTAGCTTGCTATGCCTCTGAAATGAATAGCCATCTTGACAAGAGTTGTTTATCTTTTTCTCTTATTTTAATTGATGAACACTTATTGGATCTCTAGGGAATTACAAGTGACTGAGTATAGTTGATAAAGAATGCAGGATTGGCCCACTGTATTTTAGCCCTTTAGCTTTGTTTTTCCCCATGGCTTCTAAAATAGGAGTTGAACAGTTAAAACCGTCCAGTTCTTTCAATGAGTAGTTTTTCACGTATACCACCATGCTGATTTTGTTCTTATATGAACCAATGACCTAATCATTGCTTAAATTTATTTGTTAAACACATCATAAAATTAGAATGATTTCATTTCTTAATCCACACTGGGATGTGGTAGGGGGAAGGCAGTATTTCTCCTGGTATACTGAGTCACCTTTGTAAATCTCAATCCTATAGCTGAATTTTGAAGTGACATTTACCAAGTCTTGCAGTTTTGTAATAGCAATGACAAATATTTTATTTGGAAGAAAAATGTTTTTTTGAAATGTTGTTTTTTATTAGTACTTTTACATGTGTCAAAATGTCCTAGTTATTTGGTGACCTGTGGCCAGACACTCATTATTTCATCTTCTTTTTTAGAAGAGAGAAGCCCCCATCAGCCAAGGGCAATTCCCTGGTGAAAGGGTCAGCTGTGAGCTGTTAGCAGACAACACTTATAGTGCCTGATAGATGGATGCAACTGCCTGGTAAAGGGAATCTGTGTGGAATATCCCAGAGCTTGCGGTAATCAGAAAGATATATAAAAATATTTCTAAAATTATGAAATGTCATAGGAAGTAGTTCTCAAAAAAAAAAAAAACTAAATTCACAGGATAAGGAGCTACTCCTCAAAATTTAAATAGTTTTAAGTTAAATCTAAAAGTGCTATTCTATACAATTAGGTAGTCATTAATTTAGTATATCCGGGTCAAATAATGTAAGAATACAGTTTGGATAAGTGTTTGATCAAATGAAAAAAAATATTTTTATGGAAATCTAATTATTTCATCCTTTAAGATTATCTTCTGGAAGGATGCCTTTCACTTGGAGTGTCTGTTGGTAATAAAGATTAAATATGACCTGATACTATCATGCTCTATGTACTATACTATACTATACTATCATTCATTCATTCATTCATTCATTCATTCATTAGTTATTGAGAGCATAGTAACTAGTTATTGAGAACATACTATTATGTAACAAGCACTATGCTAAAGATACTGTAAAACATGTTTAGTTCAGGAGATAATTTGTGGTCAAACAGCCATACAAGTATAAATTTACAAATTTGAAGTTGGATACTAGGAAGGAAAATGTATAGAAGTACAGATTACATTTAAGGTATGAGAGTTAATATTGGAGTGTAAGGGACATTCCCCTGATGAAAAGATGGTTGAGCCAAGGTCTGAAAGAGGATTAAGTATCAAAGAAGATGTGGAGACTATCCCAAGAACATTGAACAGAATATTCAGAGGGCATAGCTGGAAGAGAAAATGATATTTTTAAGAAACTGAACAAAGTCCAGGATAGTAAATGATCTAGGAATATGGGAAAAGTGGTTTAAAATGACAATTAAGAGAATAGCATAGACTGAAGAATCTTGTAGACCATAGGGAAATTTGGATCTTTATTCTAAAAGGAATGAGAAATTATTCATTAATGTTGTCTGTTTAAAGCCCATCAATGAGGCACACCTGCCTGGCTCATTAAGTAGAGCAATGCAACTCTTGATCTCAAGGTGGTTAAGTTTGAGCCCCATGTTAGATGTAGAGATTACTTAAGAATAAAATCTTTAAAAAAAAAGCTCATCAGTGATTTTCCCACATTCCCAATTCGAAAGTGTGTGAAGTAGGGCTATGTAGACAACTTGAAAATGTACTTAAAGGAAAGCGCAAGGTCCTTTTTCTGAAAGCTCTTGTATAATAGGGAAAGAACCACCGAATGGGTACCATAGGTTTGCTTTGGGATAGCTGAGTTTTTGGTGGACCTTTCCAGTGGAGACATCAAGTAGGCTGCTCTTTCTCTATCTTTTAAAGATTCTATTTTTATTTGAGGGAAAGACAGATATAGTGACAGAGAGCACAAGTGAGGAGAAGAGGGAGAAGCAGGATCTCCCCTTATCAGGGAGCCCAACACAGGGCTTGATCCCAGGACTCTGGTATCATGACCTGAGCCAAAAGCAGACGCTTAACCAATTGAGCTACCCAGGTTACCCCAAGTAGGCTTCTCTTAATGGAGTACTATAGTTCAGTACATGATTATGTCTAATGATATGAATTTAAAAATCATTAGCATAGAAAGACTAATGAATCAGGTGATCATATAATTTATTGTCTAAGCCAGGACACTTTTGAAAGTGAAAGAGGTGTTGTTAGCAATCATACAGAAACAACAAACAATTGAGAGTGTTCTAGAAACATCAGGGAGGATAGTCACTTCGTCAAGGAAAGAAACCTTGGATTTGAATTCAATTATCACCAGTTCCTTTACAGAGATTTCATCAGGGGAGATTGGCACTGTTTTGATTAACATTGCTATATGTAGTCACTGTTATTCACAACCCATTTAAATAGGAAAACACCCAACACTATTGCTTGAAACTTAAATTTAAAAATCTTCTTTTTGTCAGATAGAAAAAAATGTCATGGGGTTTTGTTTAGATAGTTTTCAGCTTTTTTTCCTTTTGAAGGCTCTGTGTAATTACAACCATAGAAAGCAAAATTATGTTTAGAGAGGATATGACAGTCTTTGTGGCTGCTCTGGACCCTTTGACTGTCCTGGATATTCTTTCTTTTGATACAAGCATTCCTGGGCTCCCTTGTGACTATGTGATAGCTTGGGCTAAAGTAGAAATCTGCTGAAGTCTACTAGGAAGCCTGTTGCTTCCCAGGGTCAAAGTGAAAGTTGTAACTGATACTGTCCTTCTCCTTTGTCCATCTCTGAATGTAAAAATGATGTCTGAGCTGTAGTGGAGTCTTGAATATATGAAGAAAAAGCCAAAAAACTAGGTACACTGGAACTGGATTACTAAACTAGTTAAATAGTATTTAGTGTCAACAGCTGTTTTTTTTTTCTTATGTCAGAAAAATTGGCTCTTCAGATTTAAGATACAGTTTATAAGTTTTTCTACACATTTGCAGCAGAAACATCCCCAAATGATTCACGGGGCCAGAAGGTGATTATTAAGCAATTCTCTCAGAAACTTTCTTCCAGAGAACTTGTTCAGCATGGTCGTGGCCACCAGAGCTCATAATCCATGATTTCAAGTTCATACATAGTAAAACATTACTAGTAAGCGATGACTTGGGTCCGAAAAATTCAGTTTGGTAAAATGGATCTAGGATCATGTTTTTGTAAGAGTGGTGACATGGTTGGGGCAGATTTACCTACTAATTGGCCAAGACTTCCCCGGGTGCTTCTAAGGGGTTCACATATGCCCTGGTCATGTTTTGGCACCACTTGGTGTTGTTTGCTCCTGTTTACACATCGATAGAAGCTGTTAATGGTTCTGTAGGAGTGATTGACAAAATAATACATGATGTGTGGTTTGCTGACCCAACTCACACAGGGTAGAGAGGGTATTGGAGAGGCAGGAATCAACCTGCTACTTGCTTACTTCTCAAGAAGAGGCTGGCAGCTCTCCTTGCCTTTCCCGAGTCTCACTTTCTCCCATACAGATCCCTGTCTGAGACCTAAAATGGGACATGGAATGCTTAGCTGTTTAGGAACGCTTGCTTGCTGGAAGATGAGTCTTAAGATGCAATCCAATTATATCTAAAATCGCCTTCCCATGGAGCTTAATAGGGGTTTCATTGGACTATATAAACTTCAAAAATCTACGTTCTTTGTGGCACTAAAAGCTACTCATTAAAACAGTCTGTCCTCTGAAAAATAAGGGATACTTGGCCCTCACCCAACTCCCCCTTTTGACCCATAGCAGAAGTTCTGGGGTTTGTGGGGTGGTTGGTAAGTTTAACAGTGAACACTTTCTTGGCTATGTGCCTTTGTACAGGCTACCGTATAGAATCTTCATTGGTGTCTTAGGGTTGTTGTTGTTTTTTTCTAAGAAACCCATTAAGCTAAATCTTGGTTTAATTTCCTACTACAATGTTTTCTAAATTGGATTCCACAGTCATGCGCTTAGTTTAGTAACTTTGGAAACGGTAAGCATTAAACATTTTTCTTTTAAGCTGTAAGACTTTTCAGAACTGTCATTCTTGACCCTCTAAGATCGGTAGTGTAGAGGATGTTTTAGACTCATTTGATCACCAGGCTCCTTTCTTCTGGAAAATACTGTGGGATTCATGCCTCATGAAACATCCATAAGATTTTGTTAAATTCATGCAATAAATTAGGAAGCATGCTTTCATTCTGGACAGGAGGATTTCATTTTGCTTGCATTCTGGGGTATCTCTTTAATTGTGCTCCCTTTCTAAGTATTAGATTTCTTCTTTTCCAACTGTTTTGTACTTGAGAGTGAATATCAGAGGAATCTCAGGATAGGAGCTGAATTGTGAGAGTCAGAAACCTGCTCAGTTTGAGGAATCTGGAGCAGCACTCTGCATACCCAAGGGCTGCATGACAATATGGCACACAATCTCATTGAAAAATGAACATTTCAGTAATGAGCTTTAGAGCGAGAAGATATCGTTCTATTTGGATATCTATTTCACTCTTCTTATTTTACAAATGAGAAAATTAGTGCTTATAAAAGTAGAGTGGACTACTCTTGGTTAGCAACCAGTCAGTGGAAGAACTAGACTTAAAATCCTTAGCAAATTATCTTTTTCTCCCAGCTCTGTGCTTTCTCACAGTCCTTAGAACAATAGTAGTAACGGAGTAAATGTTTCTTGAATAAATAAATGGTTAAATGAATATCAGTAGCTACAAGGTTTCTCTGGAGTTTCCTCTTTATATCTTCCTTCAGAATTTATTGACTCTTTCTCCTAGAGTCTTTTATAGCTTTTCTTTTAGGCCTTCATTGTTTTGATATAAAGCAAATGAATTTGTCATCCAAGTTTCTTTTGTAACAATTGTGTAAACATCAGTAATTTGTTCTGGAATATTTCCTCAGTTATCCATAAAGAAAATGAGGGGAAAAAACTCTGTGGCATGGATTTTTAAAAACAAAGATAAGACTTTTAAGTCATTTCTTGGAAAGGATTTCCCATTTATGCTTCACATCATTTCCTGCCAACCAACGCCAAAAGTGGCTTTTGTCACATATGTACCATGATTGTCAAATGGATTCATGGTAGATATTTCTCTGTGTTGTTAATTTGTGAAAATAGCAGTGGACCACACTTCCCCATTATGGTCTTTCATTACTATATTTTCTGGAAACGTGAAGCATATTCACATTTTTGTTTAGGACTGTGACATGGATTCAGTAAGAAACCTCAAGCCCCATATTTTACATCAACCATTGTCCCAAATCTGGGTTGAGACATAGAGGTGTGACTATGAAGAGACATATGCATGCAAATTGTACTTTTGCGTATCAAACAGACGTATAATGAAGATCACAAACTTAAGCAAACAAAACCACATTACACTGTGACCTTTGTGATGGTCATAATGCCCTTAGTAATCAAAGACTTTGGAGGGAGTTACCATCGAAGTTGGCGGAAAGGGGAAAAAGAAGCTGCTCCACACTCTAATAGTCTGCTTCTGAAGATAGTGGGAAAAATTCCAGGAGAATAAATTAAACTCTTAATTCTCTTACTGTGGAATAGAGTGTGGATCTGGATTTCTTCTTCACAAACAGCTCCTGCTTCTCCCAGCTGTTTCATATTCATTTGTGTCACACACACTGCCTCACCCCAGGGTTCTGATTACTAAAGTTTATAGGTCAGATCATTTGTATAAATTGTTTAATTTCTCTTGATGATTGTGTTCATGGTAGGAGTATACTTTTTCATCTTTTTCGTGGCGTGGGTTTTATATTTATATTTTAAAAATTAAATGCGGTGTTCTTTTTGATTGAAAAAACAAACAAACCTTGTTATGAATTATATGAGATAATCCATATAGTCAGGGTAGTCTTAGAGACAGAGAAAATGGTGGCTGAAATGGTAAACTTTAATGTGGTTGGAAAAACTTTGTCTTAAAGCAGCTATTGTTTTCTGTTTATTCTGAGGGGTGCATGTGTGTGTGCATGTGCGTGCACACGTGTGTGCGTGCATGCATGCACATATGCTCAAATTAATCATTAGAAGCACTTTCCTTCATGTGATCTTTTAAAAATAGAAACCTTAAAGGGAGAGTAAAATATTAAGCCTTTGATACCTAGTGTCAATGAACTTATTAGACATTTTCCTCGATGCAAATAGAAATAGTGAGTTTAGAGACACCAAGAAAAATTTTGTCAACTTCAAAAATTTAAAATAGGGCAATCATGGGATTGGAGACAATGAAGTTATACTTACTAGTCTGGATTTATATTTATGTATCTAGGGACCCATTAATAGTAGGAAATAGTCCATACACATATGGAGGTGGGTGAAATAGAGTTTTTATGGATTAATTGTTAGAACTATATTAATTTAATAGATGCAAAGTCAATAGCACTCAAACTACCATTTAAGTCAAATCACCCTTTATTCTTATATTCTGCACTTGATGCACTTGATGTTCAATAGGTTGAATCAAAAATGATTTTCAAAGTGAGTTGACCGTGGTCAGATTTCTTTTATAATCGGGTGCCAAGACGATTATGCACACATCACATTTACAGAGGCCTTCTTCTCAAGTAGTAATTTCTATAATACTGGTTTTTTAAAAAAACTAGACAAGATGTGATTTTTTGAGTACAGGTTCTCAAAAAATGCGCAAAGCTGGAATGTAATTGTAGGCTGTATTATTAACTCAAAGGCTGGCATCATTTCAGCATAAAAAAATAACAGTTATGGGAATGAGGACCCCCTTTTTTTAATCATGAAAGAGCTTGTGTATGGATATTATGAGGGATTTTCCCGAGCCTTATTCTTAAACAGATTACACTATTCAAAGTCTCAAAGAATCAAAATCGTGCTCAGCTGGGGCAGTCAATGTGCAGTCTAAACATGTGACAGATGCAGAGAAAACTTCAAAGATGCCATTACAAATGCCTGTGGAGATATTTAAGGAGCCAGATGCTACTGTTTCATGTCTTCCGCAGCTCTGAATGTGTCCTGTGATCACCTTCCAAAGAGGAGGTGTGGTTCAATCTGGTGAGGAACAGAACCACCTAATCTTTTTGTTGTTGTTGTTTGCATACGTTGTGTGGCTGGGCTGTGAGGGGCTGGGATCTGTGACTCTAACACAGAGGACATGTATAAGAATCTGCTATTACTTAGAAAAAACATCAAGGTGCAACTGCAAGGAAATGTGTGTATGATATATTCTGTGAAAGCTCTCCTATCTAAAAGGTGTGATTTATAGGTGTGCATTGCCAGGGATGCACTTTTTTTTCTTCTAACTTTTGCCATTTATTTCGACACTGAAAGAGGTAATAAATATATTCATTATGGTTAATGTTTATTTCCCATTTTGTTTTGGTGTTGAGAAATAAATTACTTGGGACAACATATTATTAAGTGCATGTTTCATTTTCATCACTGCTGCATTCTGGAGAAGAATTTAATATTTTGAGACCAAATGAAGCCTCAGGTAAATACAAAACTGCTGAGATTTAGCTTAAAATCTAAAAACACCCCCTGCTTTTATTCATAGAGATTCTTATATTTTTATAGTTTTCTTCTCCATTACAGGCTATGTAAGAGAGTTTGTTTTACCTTAACTTTTAAGAACATGATTTCATAAACTTATTATTCCAAAATTATTATTTCCAAAGGGAAATAAAGGTAACTTCTAGGAAACGTGTAACATAGCAAACTAGAAAATTTGAGTCACCGTGCAATGCTTCAGCATTTTTTTTCTGGCACTGAAAAAGTGATTTTCCTAAATTTATTCTTTTTATTATATCCATGATATACCCTGGCTTATCCTCTATTAAAACAAACCTAAGGAGAGATTGTTTATTAATTTTTGAATTGGAATTTGTGGCATATTATAAAAATCAAAACTCATATACATAATTTACATGAAAAGGGATGGCTATAAGTGGGAAATAAATAGCAAAGGATATTTTTCTTTCTAATGTAAACATCTGGCAGTAATCCTTGCTTACACAATTAATGGGCATTTAATTGGCAATGATCAGTTTATTGCTGCAATATGAAGTGAATGTTTCCCCAGGAACAAACAGCTGTTGCAAGAATTTCACAGTGATTTAGCAAACACCAGGTGATAGCTGTATCTAGAATGAAGTGTTCTGTCTCTCAACAAATCACAGTGCATTGGAAAAAAATAAGCTAAGTTATAAGTAACATAGCTGGAGTAATCCAACTGTCACTGGCACTGAAATCTACCTAAAAAGCAAACTTCATAAAGCAACAGACTAATTACATTAGATATTATCCATGCCCCAAATATAAAGAATTTCTCCTAGCAGCAAATAATAAGTTGGGATGACATTAATCTGTTTAAAAGTAGTATTTTATGTCTTGTTTTAGAGACCTAATGGTTGATGAAACTTTTTTTGTATTCTAATATTTTATCCTTTTAAAAGTCTTGGAAAATTTGATAGTCATGAGTCTAATTTTTTGATTAAAAAGTTATTGAAGTCATTCAACGGTTACTGACAATTATATTTTTTTCTTAATAGATTTTATTCAACTGTCTAAAATTAAATGTACCACTTTTTAATTTGCATTGCTTGTGAGCTGCTTTCCCATTAAGTTTTAAATAAAAAGTTTTTCATTTTTCATTATGCACTCTTATTACTAATTTAATAAAATGATAATGGCTATGCAAACTTTCTGTTACTACTCAGCTTTTGGCATAGATTAAATTATACATTTTAAATGTAGCACACTGGCAGACACCGTTATTTCATAAAGCTGAGTTTCATTAGTGAAGAAAGTAATTTTGCTGCAGCAAAAAAATGCTTTTATTTACTATACTATTTGGTATTAGCTCATGCTACACTCTATGAACAATGAACTCAAATGAACAAAGCATCAAGGGCCAATTTATAGAACAATGCTTTTATTTTTTCATGTATGCATTCTGCAATAATTCATCTCCATGACAAAAGCAGACAATCAATCATCTTCTATTGTGCCTTTCTCAATAAAATTACCATTCTTGATGTAACAAAAGAAAGCTGCCTAAGTAACAGGAACAGTTTTACATGCTGAAATCAATAAATTGACCATATTTCAAAAAATCTTTACCCATTAATATGACAATGAAGTTTTATGTTTAACTTACCCATATTAATACTAAATTATTGTTAAGTAGCATTGTTCTTCTTTTTTCATTCAAGAAAACAATTAGAAAGTGTGTTACAGGAATGCTTTCAAGTATCTCAGTGACAAAACTTTGTGGTCCATATGTAAGTGTTGATATGCTATCATCTTATAGCTGTCTGTGAGTTGAAATACTTTGCATTCTGGAGATAAAGTCTCTATATTTATAAGTCCCCAAATCGCATATACTATTACAAAATGTATTATAACATCCAGTAAGAATGGCAGGTTTAAGGTCATCCTATAATAAATGACATTGTTCCTAAAGTGAGATACTTGTATGGTAGTATACGTTAAACATATAGCCTATGTACACAATTCAAAATTGAAATCTGTAAATGTCACGTGAAATGAAAAGAAACTTAAGCTCAATAGTTAAGTGCAAGTTTCCATATGAGGAAAATGAGGAAGGAATGTTATAAGTATAGATACAGCTACATAGGCATTTTAAATAACTAGCTCTTTTGTTTTCAACTAAAAAAGAATAGAAATTAAACATGAAAAAAGTAAATGTTTTTAGTTTTCTAGCCAATATAGAGTGCAGTACTGAACTGTGTATTTCATTTTCATACAGCTTATATATATAATACTATATTTGGTCCTACATTTCTCTCACGGAGATCAAATGGAAATACAGCAAAATTCCTAAATTAAAATATGAATAGTTTTATATAACCTACCCTAGTAACAGGATTAATTTAAGCTAATAACACTCATGTCATTAACCACTCCAAAATTCAGATGACTTTAGAACCTCTGAAGACTTTCTTTAATTGTATTTTCTTTTTTCTGAATTAATGAGGCCAGGCCATAACATGTTTCAAGAAAATGAAGTTCTTTGTTACCGAAATGCAAATGCAGTGGCTTAGCATCTAAGATACTTTACAGTATAGATGACTGTGAGAATAGTCTCATTTCAGTATACAGGACATCACAGTAATTCATAATTTACAATAATTTATATACCAATTATATAATTAAATTCTGAATATTTTGTGCTAATATTAGTTGTTTTTGAATTTACTGTATGTTTGTGAATTATACCATGTCTCAAGAATGGCATTCTAAATTTGATCATAAATAATTTACTGGATTTTTTTTTTTCTGGATTTTTTTTAACCTCATAGCAATTAATTTGAGAAATTGCAATAAAAAACACTCCTACGACTGAAAGTTTAAACATTAGTGAAAATTTTACTGCATTCTCTTGTAAATTAAATGTTTTAATGGAAATATTGCTAAGTCATAAGTAACTTTAAACAGTTGCTTATCTTGATCCCTCCCCTGTCCCCATTAATTGGTTAATTAATTTTGATTTAGTTGCTAGTCAGTATGATATGGTGAGTTATTTACTGAAAGAGATTGATCATGGATGATCAATGCTTATTAACTGAATCCTTTCATTTCCAAGGAACCAACTTCAGGAAAAACTAGAAACTTGTTTTATGTTGATGTTTAGTTTTGTCCTACCACCTTCAGCTATAGTTGCCAAAGAAAGAAAAAACAGAAGACATAATCAACAAGAAATCAAATATTGTTTATCACAGAAATACTGCTGAGTTTCCTTCAATGCCTACTTATCTTCATAGAGAATCTGTGCCCTGGGACCAACGTTTAGCCCTTGTTCCCATGTTTCAAGAAACTTAATCTCTGTACCAATCAATTATTTTCTCCTGTAGGCATCATGGCCTCTCTTTTCCACATTCCCTTCTCTCCTCTGTCCCCCATCTCTTTCTCTTCTTTCTCCTTATTTTTCCTTAATACTGCCCAAGCTGTTAAAGTATAATGAATAACATCCTCAGGATTTCATTACAACATTCACTTTGGAGACAGAATGCAGCACCCAGGAAATTTCCATCCCCAAATCCTGGGAATTTTCTGTATGTTATTAAAATTATCTATTACTACTATCTATAAAAGCCCTTGGTTTCTTTCCTTTAGGGATGGCAATAGGTCTAACAGCCAATATCCAAGAAACTAAAGTCACCTGTGCTGTTAGATACATAAGCCCAGAGTGTTCTATCAAAATTTGAAGTGTTTTTTTTTTTTGTTTTTGTGTGTGTGTGTGTTTGTTTTGTTTTTGTTTTTTGTTTTTTGTTTTTTTTCCAGAATACTATGGTGCCTCTTCTTGTTTTTGTTTTTAGCTTCCTAGTCACTGCATATTTTTCATGTCTCATCAATCCATCTTTAATAGTAAGAAATTGGCCTGAGACTAGTTCACAGTTATTAGAGAGAAATCTAGCTGACTTTTTGGGCCAGTTTATACCAATGAGATTGCTATATTGCAAGAGTTCTCACACATTAGTGAGCATCAGAACCATCTGGAGGGCTTGTGAAAAAACACTTCACTGGGCTTTACCTCTATAGTTTCTGATTCAGTAGCAGGGTGGGTGGCAAAGAATTTATATATTTAAGAATTTATATTTTTAACAAATCTCAAAGGTTTGTTGATTCTGCTGGTCTGAGACATTTTGAAAACTACTGTTGTGTTAAGCCAAGAAGAGATTTTAAACTTTTTTTTTTGAGCCATATTTATGGTGGATATATCACTATCAATGTGGGCTTTTTTGGCAAATATGATATAATACTTAGCCAAGAGTACCTTATTTGTATAGTAGGAACTGCATGCTGAATATGTTTTATTTTGTTTTTACATGTTTTTTTAATGCATAGAAAAATTAATGTGAAAGTACATGGATATCCCATGTATTCTTTGCTCCCACACATACATAGCCTCCCCATTATCAATATTTTCCACCAGTGTGGTACATTTGTTTACGATTGATGAACCTATATTACACATCATAATCATCCCAAGTCTAGAGTTTACATTAGGGTTCACTCTTGGTGTTGTGCATTCTATGGGTTTGAGCAAATATATAATTATTTGTATCCATCATTATAATATAAGACAGAGTAGTTTCACTGCCCTAAAAATCTTCTGGGTTCCCCCAACTCATCCCTCCCCATCAGTGCCAACCGGTGATCTTTCCATTGTTTTGTCTTTTCCAGAATGCCTTATTGTTGGAATTGCATAGTATGTTAACTTTTCAATTTGGCATCTTTCACTTAATAATATGCCTTTCAGTTTTTCCCCAAGGTTTACTAGCTCATTTCTTTTTTATTTCATTATCTGATTGTACCAGAGTTTATTTACCAGTTTAACTATTGAAGGACATCTTGGTTGCTTCCAGATATTATGAATAAAGCTTTGATAAACATGTGTATGTAGGTTTTTGTATGGACCTAAATTTTGGACTACTTTGGATAAATACCAACAAATGGATTACTTCATTATTTGGCAAGAATATGTTCAGTTTTGTAAGAAACTACCAAATTGTCTTCCAACATGGCTATACCGTTTTGCATTTTCATCAACAATGTTGATGAGCCTGTGGCTCCACATCCTCCCCACCTTTTAGTGTTTTCAGAGTTTGGGGTTTGGCCGCACTAATAGGTATATAGTTGTATCTCATTTTATTTTGTGTATTCCAGATGGCGTATGATGTGGAGCATCTTTTCATATGGTTATTTACCATCTGTTTTTTTTTTCCTTTGGTGAGTGGTCTGTTAAGGCCTTCAGCCCACTTTTTAATTGGGTGATTTGTTTTCTTATTGTTGATTTTATAGAGTTCTTTGTATATTTTGAATAACCCTTCTTTATCAGATGTGTCTATAAATATTTTCTTCCAGTCTAGGTTTATCTTCTTATTCTCTTGACTAAATATGTTTTGACTTATGAAGTTTAAGGCTGATGTCATGAAATCCAAAGATTATTCTGCAAAGCTGTGTATTAATACCAGACACTGCTTTTAGAGATTAAAATTATTTATAAGCCAGAGTTGTCAATGTTCTGGTTACACAGAAATTTCCTTTTATACTTCAGCAAAATGAAGATTTCTAATATCTTGAATTCCCTACTTACTTTCTAGAATGAAACATTCCTGCCTTTACTTGCTTTGCTATCCAATGTGGACTACAGCCTTTCATTTCAATCACTCTCTTACCAATTTCCTTCCTTCTATTTCTATTCGTTTTTCAAAATTCTAGCTCTAATATAATCCAGTTGTCCATCTTTCCTTCTGCTATGTCTGGGCTGCTGAATGCTGATAGAAAAAAAATCACACAGTATAATTGCTGCAAATCCATGGTCTCCAACCTTAGCTGAATCCTCTTTGCTACCTGGTAATCCTTTTTTTCTCCAGTTGGGTCTCTTTTTCAATTGTTTGCATGTTGAACCTTCTTTTTCAAATTTTTAGTTAACCACATCATTATATACACTGAGCAAATGGTTATAATTCCTGCTTTACTTAGAAAGTGAAGGAGATAAAAACACATCTTGCCACCAGATCCCCCATTCCCAACAGGAAGCAAGAACAAGACTGCCATTCCTAGACCAAATACCTCCTTCAGTGCTCTGGTTATACCTGTTTATAAGGACATCTCATCTATTACTGCCCAGTCTAATTACATCTTTATCTTTTACTCTCCACTTCCCTCATCATATCAGCATTAAAAACATGCTCAATTCTCTTCTGGTTTTTCCATATCCCCGCTGGAGACCAACCTCTCCCATGATTCTCTGGTAAACTTAATGAACAATCTGCCTGTTCTGTCACTGCCCATTTCACTTCTCAGTTTCTGACAACTCTCTTCTAGAAGCAAATCCTCTCTTCCCTTCACCTCTTTTTCTCACTCTATCCATTCTTCAAATATTCTTCTGACTTCACGGAGCAGGATGATCTTCTCCATACTTAGATTTTGTTATATTATAAATGCAGCCTCTACACTGGTCTCCCTTCTGAATACAAACTAATATGTCCAGCTGCCAACTGGAGAGCCTCTCCTGGAAGTCCTACACTCTCCTCAAACTCAGTATTACCCAAATCAATCTAATTACTTTCTTCCCTGAAATGTGCATATTATATGTATTCCCTGAAATACATATTATATGTATATAATATAGACTTTTAATTTCCTGAAAAAGTAGGATGATAGAGTACATAATAGTCTAAATAGTCTACTTAGGCTGATGTGGTGTTAGAGTGCCACCTTCCTACTGTGTGCCGTGTCATATGTCACACCACCAAGTCTCTGCTTTTTTCTCTATAAAATTAGAATGACAGAGTGTCAATACAAACGTTCTAGGCAACAGTGCAATACGTATGATAAAATGTATGTGAAATGTTTCAACTAAAATACAAAGTGCTATATAATGTAAAAATAATAATGATAGTCATATCACTTGTCCAAGAAGATGAACATTTAATAGACATAGCTGGTCATTCATCCCTCAGAATATTTGCTCCAACATTTGCTTTTATATATGTGTATATATATATATATATATATATATATATATATATATATATATATATATATTTGTATGTAACATGTCCCTTTTTGTGGATCTTAACATTTTTTTTTGGAAAGGCTTTCTTCTGGTCTTTCTTATGTCTCATGTGTTTATTACAGAACCAATCATTTTTTACATATTTATTCTTTAAGTATCTTTCTTTTTTCTCTTTTATGAGGGTGGGTGGGTGTGTGAAAGATGGGCTTCTAAGCCACTTCAGCTGTATTTGCTTTTCTTTTTAACTTATTCTCTTTTTGTAAAAGTCATCTTTAATTTTTAGATGCTTCCCTTTTCTGTTAAAACAGTATATTTTTGGATTGTGATAATCTTATGATTCGTTCATCACTCTTATTAAACCTTATTTTCTTTTATTAAATTAAGTCTTTTATGTGAACTTTTTGAAATTTCCTTTTTTTAAAGTTTGTATATATAGTTTAAGTTCTACTGTGCTAGTCTCCCTACTTTACTATCACAATCTCTAACAATACCTGGCCATTTAACTTAAAATATTATATCACTTTTAATTTACAGATTAGTTTTTGTTGATCAGAATTTGTTGTACAAATAGGTACTTTGATGTTTGGCTTACCTTATGCAAGAAGAAAAAGCCCAAACTTTGAAAGATGCTGAGTTCTAAGTACAAGCCAATGAGATGGCTTGTACTTTTGCTATGATCAAAGATGCATGCTACCATTGAAACTGTCCTATTGGGAAAATTGTGTGTCTTCCATTTGTAATGACATCATCACTTTTCCCCCCATATCTGCATTGATTCCCAGATGAGTACATGCAATCTACAGTTTTTATTTATGCAACTCTTTCAAACACATAGAGCTTGTTTATATAATAAGAATTTAACTTATAAGAACATCAGCAAAACTCCCAGATACTTAATTTTGTTAGTTAATCTGCTTTTAATAAAGTATTTCAATTTTTACTGAGTACCAACTTTCACCAGTTTATTTTTTTAAGATTTTTAATTTATTTATTCATGAGAAACAGAGAGAGAGAGAGAGAGGCAGAGACATAGGCAGAGGTAGAAGCAGGCTCCATGTAGGGAGCCCGATGTAGGACCCTGGGATCACACCCTTAGCTGAAGGCAAACGCTCAACCACTGAGCCACCCAGGCGTCCCAACTTTCACCAGTTTAGATGTGAAGGATATGATAAAATTTCTTTGCCTACACCGATTTTTTAAAATGGGTCTATATGAATATTACTCTGAAAATATTTTATAATTAATTCTTTTTTACAAAGTGATATAAATTTATTGCAAACTACTTAAAGATTACAGAAAAGAGTAAAGTTAAAAATATTGTATTCTCATGATGTCATTTCTCAGAAATAGCTTCCAGTAGCATTTTATATACACCCTGCTTGGTGTATGTACATACAATGTATATGATACACACACACACAAACACACACACACACACACACAAGAACGTTATGTCCAGAATACCATACTATGTATGTGTGTGTAAATATATGTAAAATTGCTTGTTTCATTTATTAACATATTGTGAATCTCTTCTATTTCATTTGATACAGTTTTGCCTCACTTTTTAATAGTTGCATAATATTCCAACATGTGGATGAATCATACATTATTTGATTAACATACATGTAAATTGTTTCCAATATTTTATCACTGAAGACAAAATTGTAGTAATCCTTGTAGACACATTTTTAAATGTTTATGTGAATATTTTTGAAGAACCAATTCTTGGAAAAGAATCAAAGGGAATACACTAGAAATTCTGTTTGATATTACTCATTTCCTGCAAGGAAGATTATTCTATTTTATATATAACTTCTTTTACTGCATTCTCATCCATTCTAAACATTATCACTCCATAGATGTGTGTGCGTGTGTTCATACTGACAAATAGAATCGATTCTAAAGTTGCTTTAATTTCGTCCTTTTAAAAATTTTGTATTCTCAAGTTTTTGTATTTGCCCTTTTAATTTGGTCCCCCCTTTTTGTAACTTGGCACTTTCTTATTTAGAAGTAATATAGCTGTTAGAGTTAGGAGTAACATAATTTATATGGATGGATATGCTACATACATTTTTCCATTTCCTTTAAGTTTAAAACTGGTCTAAAACATTTTGCTTCACAAAATTTCTATAGGCAAATGGTTTACACTTTTCATTTTATGCTCAAAGAAGCCTTTCTAAATCCAATTACTTTCTCCATCATTTTTGGTAATATAAATTGTAAATGTAGAGACATTTTATTCATTTTAATGGAGTATAAACAATATCTTTCTAAAATATAGCAGAATATAGAAAAATATTTCTCTTTTGTTTTACATTAACTATTTTTTAAATGCTTAAAAATATACTTGCTTTATGAAGAGAGTGTCTGATATGCATAAAAAAGACAAAAGCTAACATATTAAAGACACAGACAACGCCAACTAGGCCTTATGGCCAAATATGATCGGTACTCGCAGAAAAGCCAAAGCTATAATTACAAGCTAAGGAGATAGTTGAAAATATGACCTCTAAGGAGAAGTTAATGTAATTGAACTAGTAATTTTAGAGAAGGAGAGAAAGCATATCTTAATGCTTTTGTGAAAACCACTAAATCAACAGTAGTTGACATTACCTCTACCTAATGACTATTGAACAGAAAGGTTTGAACAACAAGTGTGGGGGGAGATTTTGATTAGGTATCGACCATATTTTCTGACAATGAGAACTATTAAACATTGAAATTGGTCCCCAAACATTAGATAGATTTCCACTAGCTTTGGAAGACCCTAACAGAGAAGATTGCAAAAGGATTAAGTGGGCAAACCTGAGGCAGCTTTCATGCTTTCTTTTATGATAGCTCTGAAAATTTGTTTGAAAGTACCAAACGTAGATTCATATTCTTATAAATATTCTGAAGGTTTAATTTGGTCTTGCCATCCAATTCCCAAATGATTTCCCTATTTTGTAGCTTTGTCCTTACTCCAATTAGTTATAGAAACTGCTTTTCAGATCGAAGATCCTAGCCTTTGACTGTGACCAAATTGCCCCCCATTGTCAAGGACATTCAGAGATTGCTGAATCTGGATCTTTCTATCCTTGGTAACTTGATCTTAAGATACCATTCCTGCCTATTTTCCACCTCCTCTTCTTCATGAATTTTAAGTGTAGCTAAACCTCTCTCTTTACTTATTCACAAACTGCCTCTATATTTTTCCTTCCTCTTTTTCCTTTTATCTATCTATATGTCTCTTGCCTAACTGTGCACATGCCATTCATTCCCTTCGCCTGCAGAGTTCTCTCTATAAAAATGTCATTTGTTGTTCATATGTTATATCCTAGGAAGTTTTCTTCTCTCATCGAATGTGGGCTCATTATGTGACTATCACTTGTTTATGTCTTTATCTATACCTCTAAACTATAAACTCCATGAAGCCAGTGTTCTTTCTTATTAATCATTCTGTTCCTACAGGGGCACTGATTGTTTTCATGTGGTACAAAGTTTCCTGTCATTTGTCTAGTCATAAGAATCAAAATTAAGGATGTCGTTTCCCGAGTTTAGCCTGACAGTTGTGTTAGGATCCTGAGGACTGGTGATAGAGAATTTTATCAGAAAAAACGTTTGGGGGATCCCTGGGTGGCGCAGCGGTTTGGCGCCTGCCTTTGGCCCAGGGCGCGATCCTGGAGACCTGGGATCGAATCCCACGTCGGGCTCCCGGTGCATGGAGCCTGCTTCTCCCTCTGCCTGTGTCTCTGCCTCTCTCTATCTCTCTGTGACTATCATAAATAAATAAAAAAAAATTAAAAAAAATTAAAAAAAAAAAAAAAGAAAAAACGTTTGGAAATCACAATATTTAAATCCCTAGCAAAAAGTTATTAAATAAATGAATGAATGAGTTCACTTTCATTTCTTTGGAGTTTTCTATTTAAGGACACTTGCTTAAGTACATTTTTTCTTTGGCTTTTCAGCTTTTCTAGTGTGCCCATCAAAATACATGGGCAGAAGGACATTAAACTCAATGATATTAATTGCTTTCATTAGCCAGTTGACAAATGATATTCTGAGCATCCTTTAAGTCTTAAAACAAAAACAACAACCAGTGATTGCTTCTGAGCAACATTTTCAATGGTTAGGTAAGAGTTTAAAGGAATGTGGCAGGCAGAGTTGGAAGATTGTCATGGAGCGTTCCTAGATCTCTGTAAGTCACTGATTCCACTTCCCATGAAAAGACTTCAAAAGACAGTGTTGTCAAAAGATAGTGTAGGGTGGTGGGAAGAGCCTGAGCCAGAAGACCCACTGGTCCTGGACCTGCAAATAACTTGACAATGTGATCTTTTGAAAATCCCTGCATTTCACCAAGCTCAGTTTATTCATCTATAAAATAAAGGGATTGGAGTAGCTCACTTTCAGGTCTCTTCAGCATTAAATTCCATGATTCTCTGATTCTTGTTTTATCTGAGCATTTCATTTGTCTGTGTGATTTCTTTCTTGCCTCTGAAATGATAATTGAAGGTTGATTATATGTATCCAGTCCAATTATCCATAGATCATAAAGATTTTTATTATTATATGTGGAAAATTAAGATGTATGAAGGGCATAAGATTGAAATCTTCCAAAGTCTAATGATGAAATTATCATTTTATCCTAGAAGTTTTCCTCTTTAGAATATTATACTGGTGTTTTATAAAAAAAAAAAAAAAGAAGAATCCTTAATGTTTAGAGTGCTTTCATTCTTGAAGAATAAGAGAGCTGAGTTTTAAAAGTATATGTATTAAACATTCTTTCGTATAAATTTATATTACATCATTATTGAAAGCAGTGAGCCATGGCAAATGTTCCATTACATCATGATTTACAGTGCTGTATTGTATAAGTTGATGGATTGTAGCATGTCATGTTTTGATATGTAAAATGTTAAAGATAATTAAAGATGCAAATCACAAAAATAAGTCATGTATTATTTTAAGTAAAATACTCTTTTTTTTTTTCCAATCTCCAAAATAATTTTAGATTTTTTTAGTCTTCTATGTTTTGGTATAGCCATTTGTCAATGTATTAGGTCTATGGGTATATAATATTCACAAGGAAAGTTGCTTCAAATAGTTGATGATACCATATGTAAGTTATAAAAATTAAAAAATTTCATAAATATTCACATTATATCTATTTTTTCTATTTTTATATCTATTTTTATTATATCTATTTTTATTTTTCTATACTGCATCATCCATGCTTTAATGAATATGATCCTGTTTTTTTAAAAAAGATTTTATTTATTTATTCATGAGAGACAGAAAGAGAGAGAGACAGAGAGAGAGAGAGAGACAGAGAGGCAGAGACACAGGCAAAGGGAGAAGCAGGCTCCATGGAAGGAGCCTGACATGGGACTTGATCCCGGGTCTTCAGGATCAGGCCCTGGGCTGAGCCAGGCCCAGGCCGCTGAGCCACCCAGGCTGCCCTGACCCTGTTTTTTTAAAGAATCAATCTATTTTGCCTGCTGTCCTAACTAGCTGCTATTAGCATGAAGTTGCTACCAATGAATCAACAAAGTTAAGTCTTTGTTGGGAAATGGAAAAAGAAGATAGTTTTACAGACAAATTATCTGTGCCTTTATTCTGAGTAGTGACATGATTAGTATGACTATGTACAGATCTCAATAAAGTAGGAGAACCACAAAAATCTGATCTTACAACTTTATAATTTTTAAAATACCAAATATTTATAATTTAGATACATTTTACATAGGGATATTGTATTGTCTTCCCTGAGTCTGACAGATCTAAATTTTCTTCATTAAAGGGTAATAGTACATTAATATTGTTTTTAAGTAAGAAGGATTTTGGGCTATCAGAAAGCTGAGTTTTAGTCCTGCCTCCATGATTTGCTAGGCTGAACAACCACTTAAAATCTTGAAAGTAATTTCCTTATCTGTAAAATGAGACTAATAGTCCTCTATTTTTTAGGAATGTTGCATATGTGAGACCACATGTTAAATGTGCCTAGCAGGATATTCCTGGCTTCTAAAAAGTTCTTAATAAATACTAATTATTATTATCTGTTTTAGGCCTGTGCAATTCTTTATATTCACTGTCTGCTGTTCACAGAGTTTCCTTCTCTTTTCTTATTTATTCTTTACTGAAGTTCTGAGGCATTCAGTGTATTCAAAGTTTTTTTTTCAAAAAGCTAGGTTCATCTGATCAAATCCTTCTTGTTTTAGGGAGTGGACACTGTCTCAGAGCAATGTTTTTCTTATTGTATTTTGTTTGGAGAACCTAAACTAAATTTTTACACAAGTTTTTTTTTTTATTCTACATTTTCAGAAACTCGTGTAGTTTGTAATAAAGCCAAGAAAGACCAAAGAATAAAGAATATGCAAAGAATATACCATGATTAATATCATATGACAAATTATTATGAGTAATAGTTTGAGGCACTTCTTTTGAACTTTTAAAAAATTGGAATTAAATAAGAATGCAGCTATTCCAAGGGTCTCTGTTCCTGACTTCTCTGTGTTTAGAATTTAGAGCAGTGGTATATGGTTTTTAAATGTGTGTTGGATATCTTCATTACTCCTCCAGACCCTCTTTCCATTCTTCTCTACCTTTCTCTGTACCCCAGGAAGTGATTCTAACTAAATAATATTAACAGGGTTCTTTGACCTCTGGCTCCTGTTGGATTTGCCGTGTAAAGTTCATCAGTGATGGGAGGAAAGGGATGCATTGCGGTTAGGTGTTTATGGCTCCCTATGGGTTTGTCTGAGGCTGTTTATCTTCATCACAAGTTGGCCATGCCACACTAACCTCTCTCTGGGTCACCTGGTTCTGGTAACAGCTCCCACTGCCCTTTTGGGCTAGAGGTGGGAGTGGTAAAGATGCTTTGATATTTCTGTAGCCCCTTGTTACTACACTAACCTTGTGACTTTCCTACCTTCTCCCATATTTTGTAAATCACTCTATATTAGACTCTCTCTCGTGCTTGTGCTCTGAGTTTGCTTTTTGTTTGCTATTGGAACCAAGACCCCATATAATAGTTGTATTTTTATGTCACTGTTTCAATTCTAACTTCTTTGAGAACAAAAACTACTTAATACATTTTGATTTCTCACCCTTTGTAATCATAGCATTATGGATTTGTAGGGATAAAAATAATAGGTTGACAAACAGGGCTGGAATTGTGGTTTTGAGTTGGTTAAGGTATAAAGATATGTAATGGGCAAGGGCTGAGGAATTTCTGCATCTTTTACTCGTACCATGTTGTAACTCGAGAATGTTGCTACATAAGCAGGATATAGAGAGACAGTTTGGAGGTCTCCAGCTTCTTACTAATAAGGGCACTAGATTCTATCAGCTTCTGCTATTTCCCCCATATACTGTAGCAGCTAGAGAAGGAATGTGGATAGGGAATGATGGTAGAGTTTAAATTTTTTTTCTTCATATTTTATGGCATAGAAGCTGATGATTTGGCTGTGTTGAGCTCAGCTTAGCCACCTTCTTTCAGAATCCCATTAAATACCATGGTATTATATATTTACTTTTTCGCAATCTTTTCCATAAAGATACTTAATTCTAGATTTTTCAGCAACTGGAGTTTGAATTCAGTAAACATTTTAGGACATATTTGGGTAATTTTGTAGAAGATGGCATAAAAATCTTCTACAGATAGCTGATTAGAGTCAAATATCTAGGTGAGTGTATCCCCATGAGAAGTCTTACATTTTACAGAAGAAGTCTTGTAATTTTACAGAAGAATACTGTTATGTCCATGTGATTAGGTTAGTACACTACATATAGTTCTAGGAAAACAAAACAAAAAAGATCAAAACAAAACAAAAATCTAAGACAGAAGGAGAGCCAGTGAATGTGAGTCATATTGCTTACATACTTAGGAAATTATATAGATTTCTGACTGCCTAGAGAGAATTAATTAATTTTGTTTTTCTTAGAAGATCGGGGAAGGATTGAAAACTTCCATAGTCTGTTAAGTGACCTATAAAGGCCACTTTAGTCATTATTAGGGTTCCCCCCCCTTTTTTTGGTCTCAAACTCCTTTGAATCTGGCTCTTAATAAACTAAAAATATTTTGATATTAATTGTTGCATTAAGTTTTGCCAATTAACATACCTTCAAGGGTGGAAGTTTCATTTTGTTCAGATATTAGTTTACCTGTAATAATACTTTGGTTTTATGTAGGAAACAAAAATCTGTGCCACTAAATTGTGAAAGAAAGGCACACATGAGTAATTATGATTGGCCGACTCTTAATATAACCTACATAATATATTTGAGTGACATCCTCAAAGGACATATAGAAAGAGTACTGCAGGGGATATTACATAGAAGTTGACTATTACTTATAGTAGAGAAATATTTTATATAGTACCCATGAAAAAAATCCCTTCTATAATTCAAAAATAGTTTTGTACAGAGAAAAATGTATGCAAAAACATTTGAATATTTTGCTTTATAAAGATTCATGAAGAAGTTTACTTTTTCTTTGCATGCAGATATAACATTAGGTGTTAAATGTCTTAAGACCTATAACATGATTATCATCCCTTATGGAAAGTCCCTGTAGCAAGTTTTTACTACTTTATTGGCTCAAAATATTATAATTCATATACTATCAAGATTTCTGAAAAATCCTTGTTTATCCTTGTTTAAACAAAAGCATAAAATATCCTTTCTGTTGGGGGCCTTTGTACCCCCAGAAGTACCCAGATATATCTACAGAACTGACCTTATGCTTTCTTTTCTTTTTTTTAAAGATTTTATTTATTTATTCATGAGAGAGAGAGAGAGAGAGAGAGAGAGAGGCAGAGACACAGGCAGAGGGAGAAGCAGGCTCCATGCAGGGAGCCTGATCTGGGACTCAATCCTGGGTCCCCAGGATCCTGCCCTGGACTGAAGGCGGCACTAAACCTCTGAGCCACCAGGGCTGCCCATACCTTATGCCTCCTAACTTTATTTTTAAACTCTGGCCCCAAATCCCCAGATTATACTATTAGTACAATGTCATTGAAGAACAGCTCTGGGCAAAAATTGAGGCATGAAGTTGATTTCTTTCCCATTAGATTTATCTGTGCCATCCTGATAAACTGTCCATGCCTACCAAAGTTACAAAAATAAATTGAAAAAAGTTGATGTCAAGTGAAAGTGAAGGTCTGATGGTTTCCAAAGAATCTCACAGAAACTTTTATTTCTGTCAACACTTACTAAGCATCTACTATGTATCGGGCACTTTTTGGGGTGCTCACTAATAGTGCAGTGAGCAAAAATGACAATCCCCTGTCCTCAGAGCCTTCACAGTATAATAATTATTGAAGGAAGTATACATATTTACGGGATCCCTGGGTGGCGCAGCGGTTTGGCGCCTGTCTTTGGCCCAGGGCGCGATCCTGGAGACCCGGGATCGAATCCCACGTCGGGCTCCCGGTGCACGGAGCCTGCTTCTCCCTCTGCCTGTGTCTCTGCCTCTCTCTCTCTGTAACTATCATAAATTAAAAAAAAAAAAAGGAAGTATACATATTTAAAAAATTAAAAATGTTCAGACCAGGGAGAAGGATGAAGCAGGAAAGAAAATATGGCATTTCAGATTTTAATAGGATGGTCTGAGAAGGATGGGATGACAAAGTGACACTGGAACAATGCCCCAATGGAGGAAAGGAAACCATCCTTCTGCAGAAGAGTGGATAAATGCACTCACCTAGGCTGTACCTGCATGTTTGAGGCGGGTGACCAGAGGGGCTGTAGCAAGGAGAGCAGGAACATCAGTAGAAGGAGTAGAAGTAACCAGAGGGGGAGTCCTGTCAGCCGTGGAAGCCTTGTGCAAAAACC
Source organism: Vulpes lagopus (assembly GCF_018345385.1). NCBI lineage: Eukaryota > Metazoa > Chordata > Mammalia > Carnivora > Canidae > Vulpes > Vulpes lagopus. The sequence continues at coordinate 77,022,682 of NC_054827.1, read as the reverse complement.
ATGGCTTTTGTCCAGAGGGTGTTAGGAAGCAGAGGAATGATGAAATCTGAATTATATTATAAAAGGATAATTCTGGTTGCTAGGTTGCAGAAAGTTTGTAGGCTGCAAGTAGACTAGGATGGAGATGGTGGAGGTGATGGGAAACGATTGGAAGTAAGATGATGTAGAAGTTTAATTGGTGGACTTTGGAGTTCTCAAAGTACAGGTTAGATAGAAAGGAGTAAAATGCTGTATTTTAAAAGTGGCAGAAACTCTTAAATATAAAACACTGGAAAACTTCTATGAGTGGAAATTTCCTTTTCATGTGTATATATAATAATCATGTTTGTATGGTATTGCTACATGGTATATCGGTGGTCCTAATATAGATCATATTACTGAAATTAAAAGAGAAAAAAACGTTTAATTAAACTGAGGAGGCTGAAAAATTGGCTTACGTGTTTATTAGCTTGATAGTTTGGGATTTTAATTCTTGAGGAGTTGGTGGAATGTTCCATTGGCATTCCATCCTTAGGAATAATAAATGTTGTTCATAAAATCTGAAGGAGGAGAAATGTATAGAATTTTTCCCTGACTTCTGGATGGCCAATGGCCACTAGATCAAAATTTAACTGGTTGAACCTCTAACATTCAGTGATCAGAAGGATTATATGCAGAGTTCTAGGGAAGGAAGGAGGAAGGGGAAAGAGACAAGAGGGAATTAATATTTATTTATTGAATGTTTATTTTCCCATATTCTAGAATCATGCTGTGAACTTTTCTTATGTTATCTCATTTAACTTCAAAGCATTCCAAAAAGCAGAATGAAGAGCAAGGTAATCAGAGAGAAGCACTGAAAGTAGAGTAACAAGGAGGCACAAAAAAGCAAATAGTTTCATGGACCCAAGAAACTGGATGATAGGAAATGGAAAGAGAGAATTAATACTTTTACAGTGTGACTTTTTCTTATCTACGTATTAGATTGTTTTGGTGGTAGTGTGGAGGATAGGCTTACCCACGTCAGAGAGAAAGAACTAGTTAGGAGAATGCGGAATTTACAAGAATGACTATGACCTGGGGTAAGGCAGTGACTCAGAATGCTGAAGATGAATTAGAGTCAATAAATATTTAAAAATTAAAGCAAAGAACTCAGTGATTATGTGGCAGGATTATACATGAGGTTTAAAAGAAGAAAGATTTGTTATCAAGAATGATTTCCCATTTTCTGGATTGGCGACCAGGAAAAGTATATTGTCATTAATAGAAATAAATAGAGAATGAAAGAAAGAGAGGTGTAGGGATTGTTTCCCATAAATAATTATCTACATTTGAGCATGTTAGTTTTGTTTGGTCCTGCAAATAGACAAGTAGCTGGACCACAGAGTTCAGGAGAATGATCTAAATGACAGAGATTAGGGACTGATCCATATAGAAGATTTAGTCACAGGTGAGATTATAGGACTCAAAGAAAACAGAGAGAGTTAGGACAAACTAAAGGACCACAGCCAGCACTGCAAGAAGAGAGGAAGAGGAGTTTGTGAAAGAAATTCTGGAAGAGCGATGAAGAGCAGTTTGGAGGAAAGAAGAGAGCAACATGAAAGCTGAGGGAAAGAGTTTGAAGAGGAATGTACCAATAAAAGTTAAAGACAGTAGCCAAAGAAGGTAAGGACAGGCTTTGAACATTCAACAGCAAGATATCCTCGTGATCTTGATAAGAACAGTATCAGACCAGTGGTTCAGGCAAAAGTGTAATTGCAGTAGTTTAAGGACTACATCAGGAGGGGTTGAGAAAATTGAGAAAAGGTAAAGCACTATGTTACCTCTAGTAGGTGTAACAGTGATCCCTAAAGATGGGTACATCCTAATCTTTAACACCTGTGAATGTTGCTTGCATTGCAAATGGGAATAAGTTAAGAATCTTAACTTAAGAAGTGGAAGAAATGGATCAAGGAGGTCAAAAAGTAACGGAAAAAAAAAAAAAGAATCTTGGGAGGAGAAGATAATCCTGAATTGTCTGAATTTGTCCTGTGTAATCATTGGGTCTTTATAAGGAGGAAAGCAACTCAGGAGAGTCCCAAAGAGATGTGATGTTGGGAGGAGAAGGCAAAAGCATGACTTGCTGGTTTTGCTGAAGAAAGAGATGGCTGGTTAAGGAATCTGGGAAAGCTCTAGAAAAACGAATCCCAAGAGCTTCCAGAAGAAGAAAGTCCAGCCAACACCTGAATTTTAGTCAAGATGAAAGCTATTTTGGACTTGGAACCTATAGAACTTTAAGATAAAATGTTAGTGTTGTGTTTAGTTGCTAGAAGCAATAGGAAACTAAAAATGTCATCCTTGGCTGTAAAATGGGGGAGAAAAGAAGACAGATATGAGCACAGAGCACAGGATACAGATGTGTATGTGTGTGTATGTATCTAAAATCCTTGAGACTACTCTCAAGGATAGTTGAAGGGATCCTTGAGACTACCCTCATGAAAATGCTGTAATATAGTAGGATGGTAGGATTCAAAATTATTTATTGAGCTGTTTTAACTATATGTAATTATATAAATAGTAATCACTCTATATGGTAATTTTACTCATTTCCTCCCATACAGGTTTGCCAAGGTATGAAGAAGCAGAGTTAACACCTATACTTTTGGGTATTTTGATATTTGTGTGCTTGTGTTGTCACATAGTTTTACTCCTCTGGAGTCAATCTATTTTATGTATGCAAATTCCTTTCCCATGTTAATTTTATGCATTTTAAAGAAATCTCTGTTTAGAATGTTATTTGTAATAATAATGTGTTCCAGGTTTTATTGTTGTTGTTTTTTTACTGGTGGAAAATAAGTTCTTGCAGTTTAATGGGGACCCATGACACTATTCAGACTTGCAAAATGAAATGAAAATTCTTTGATTTTAACCTGATATTGGTCTTTATGATAATCCCAATGCCACAGCATAAATTCAGAGCAATAACATGTATCTTTCTCAATGTCTATCAAAATGGCATAATAAACTGAGAATTGGCCTATTTTAAAGAAGAGTTCAAGTGCTTGCAATCAAAGTAATTAATAAAAGTTGATTAGATATAAATAATGGAACAGAGTTCTCACTGTTCTCATATCTACTCATTAATTCAGACTTTTCTCATTATTATAGATTATAAAATCATAATTATAATGTATAAATACTTTAGATCAAATGAAATAATATTTTCCTCTAATAACTTTATACAAATCATTCTATGCTAACCTAGTACATACCTTATTCCTCAGACTATTGAAGCTGAAGGTTAGTAACTCAGATATTCACTCCATCTTCATGTAAATACAAATCAAACTTATTTACAATGATTAAAATACAGATGTTAAGAGACAAAGCTAATCAGGTTTTCTGCATGTAGTTGCTGTGTTTAGAGTTGCTCAAATTGACTTGAGGTAGACTGAAAGCAATTTTCTCTAACAGGCCTATGAAATTCTATTTTAAAGGCAAACAGGATTTTTTTCAATACACTAACACTTTCTTCTGTGTGGTATTTTCCTCCATGACTTTTTTCTTCTGTGCAGCTGCCTTGGTGATCCCTCCATCTGAACTTCTCTTTCCTTCCATCTTCATTTATCTCAAAACACAGCTCCAAACCGACTATATTTTTTTCTGACTTTTTGTTTGACTTAAAGAAAATTCATCTCTACTTCCTTTTTTTTTTTTTAATTTTTTTTTTTTAAATTTTATTTATTTATGATAGGCACACAGTGAGAGAGAGAGAAGCAGAGACATAGGCAGAGGGAGAAGCAGGCTCCATGCACCGGGAGCCCGACGTGGGACTCGATCCCGGGTCTCCAGGATCGCGCCCCGGGCCAAAGACAGGCGCCAAACCGCTGCGCCACCCAGGGATCCCATCATCTCTACTTCCTTTTGGGCTTACCATTACAGCTTTTTGTCAACTGATCATACCTTCCCTTTCAGAGTGGAAGCTTATAGATGGGATGAATTTTTCATCTGCTTATTAAGCAGACCAGCAGTGCTCAGTGTGGGCTTTAAGCAGAGTAGACCATCTTTAGTGACTGAATGAAGAATGCGATTTTACTCTCCTCCCATAGTAAGTTACTGTATGTCAAAAAATGAATCATTAGCTATCTTCCAATAATTATTCTTAGGGATTTCTCTCTTAATTAATAATGATCTTTCTTTCTTCTTCGGCGTAACATTGCTTTAAAAAATGCTTCATGAGAAATGGCTAAAAAAGGGAGAAAACATATTTCAAATTATAGCTATTCAGCTGTATTTAAAAATACCCAGATATGCTTCCTAATGCACCAATTTATGATCATGACTCACCATTTACTTTATATAAAGTTCACATTTCAGTGGAATTATGTGGTTGTATTTGAATTTAAGTAATTTTCTTTTAAAGTTATACTAAGGCTATAAAAATAATTTTGGAAGGTTCTAAATCGGTGGTTCTCAGAATGTAGTACCTACCTAGCAGTATCAGCATCACCTGGGAACTCATCAGAAATGTAAATTGTCAAGGTGCATCCCATATCCCATGAATCAGAAACTCTGGGACAGGAGGCCAGTGTGTTTTAACAAGCCCTCCAGATGATTCTGACAAACACTTTAGTTTGACAGCCACCGTGTTTGTAATATTCACCAAAATAATCAGTGCAAATATTTTTAACTGGATTAAAAATAAAAATGGGTAATGAATTGTTAAAGGGATTGTTAGGGGCTGAATTGTGTCACCAAAATCCCTAAGTTGGTAACACTTTAGTACTCCTTAATGTGACTCTGTTTGGAAAGAAGGGCTCTGAAGAGACATTTAAGGTGAAATGAGATCACATGGGTAGGACTAAGCCAATATAACTGGTGCCCTTGTAAGAAGAAATCTTTACGAAACAGACATGCGCATCCCTATATAAGGAAGACTGTGTGAACAAGCCGCAAGAAGGTGGCCATCTGTGAGCCTTGGGGGAGATGTCTCCGAAGAAACCAAACATGCAGACTCTGGATTTTGGCAGCTCTAGCAAATCAAGGTAGGTATATATTTAAATCATTGAGCTTTTGGAGATATATTGATATCTATTCAAGGGGTCCTTTCACTATTATGAACAGATATGTTTACTTTGCAACTTTATTTCCATGAGAGCTCACAAATATTGTAATATTCTGGAAGAAGTGATACAAAGCCTTATTTTCATTGTTCGATTATCTCCTAGAGTATATAAGCCACAAGACTCAAAAGGAGTTTAGAGCTGAGTTAGTAGCTCTTGGTTTGTTAAATGTAGTTAGATTTTTACTTTTTGTCTAATTTTAAAATTAAAGTTGATGTTCATACCACATAATTCTTTTGGTTTAAGGTCTATTTTTTTTCCCCAAGTGGCGATTTATTATTTTGTTCAGAAAAAAAATTCATTGGAAAATACTCCATTTATCTTATAAAAACCCCATTTTTTTTGTCAATTATTAGTGCAAAGTATATTAAAATTGAAACTGTTTGCCTAAGCTTTTTGTTTTTGTTTGTTTTGCTTGGTTTTTAAAAAATACTTAACTCACACACCATTAATAGATTTAATACCATTATAGATTTAAGTGATGTCTGTTATTGAGTGAATTAGGCCTTAGGTGGATAGAGTTAATGCTCTCTATATGGCTGCTTGTTATGAGCCTTCCTCTGACATATATTTCATAATGGTTCCTGTTGATTGATCTAATTACATACACATGGTTTTATTGGAGCTTTGTGAATCTGGAGATACCCATGTTTGCTTAATGTTCTACAAGCACAATTCAATACCCTTTAGGCTTACCAGGATTGTTTCCATAATCCTTAATTGAGAAAAGTAAGCTTTGAGAATTTTGAAATACTCAGCCTAAATCAAACGCCTGGACCAGCAAATTTTCCCGTTAGACTTTTTTTATGGCAAGAATCTTTTTTAATGCACATCATCTATTTTTGTGAGTGTCCTTTTAGAATTGAATGAAATATATTTAATTTTTGTGAGTCTATATACAAGTGTACTTGCTTTGTTTTTTTATTTTTAAATATTTTATTTATTTATGAGAGAGGCAGAGACCTGGAGAGGGAGAGGCAGGCTCCCTGCAGGGAACCTGATGTAGGACTTGACCCCAGGGCCCCAGGACCACAATCTGAGCCAAATGCAGATGCTCAATCACCCAGCTACCCAGGTGCCCTAGTGTCCTTGCTTTATGTGTCTTTCTTTTTAAATTTGAGGAATTAGTATTTTGCAAAATAAATATGAAAAGTAAATTCCATCATAGTAATCAGTGAATAGCATAGAGGCAGTCATATTTCAATACAAGGTTAATAAATCCTTAAATTCTACATTTTATGTATGAAGATAAATATAGTAGGATTTTACTACTTTTAATTTAAATTGATTTCATCAAATACACTTGAATAGTAGATAGAAATCTGTGAATCTTAGTCATTTCAATTGTTTTCCATGATCTATCAATATCATTGTGATTGTTGAAACATGCAATAGTTTGTATCTTCTCTGATCTTTTCTCTCTGCAGTTTTGTCTATTTTTTACCTTTTTTTCCTTTTATATTATTTGAAGAATAGTTCTGTCAAAACCACTCTATTTTCTCCTCACTCCAATGTTTAGGGGTCTTGACTATCAGTTTTTTAACAAAGCCTTAGCTCACTGAAAACACAAGACAAACCAAAAGTTTTGAAATTTACTTCCATAGATCTATTAAATTTTTCTTGACTGGATTACTTTTTTAAATAACCAAAATCTTGTAAAACCTAAACCAGCAAAAACAGTAATGATGATGTAAGTTTCTCCCAGAAACCTCCCTTCTACCTTCTTCCCTCCTAATCTGACAAACACATGCTTAGCCTCAGTAGGTTCAAGGGATGGCTGTGTTGAAGCTGAAGGATGGTGGTGATGGCAATGGTGGCAGTGGCAGGGGCTGCTACAAAGGAAAAGAAAATAAGTGACTAAAAAAAAAAAGTTTTATAGACCCTAATCATTCTTAAGCAGCCCGAAGAGTTTGCTTTCCTAGTACTTAATACCCTCAATTGGAGAAGAGTTGTCTAGAAAACTTTGAGAACCTGAAAAGGCACAGTTAGCTCCTAGAAGGTAACTGGGTTCATCCGAGGGTTAAGATCAATGGATGTTGACAGTTGCAGTATAACTTCCAGGAGTAAGCATTTCAAAAGGAAAGACAGTTTGATCAATGAAATGAAAGTTAAAAGAGCTTTATGATTCAGAAAGGGTGAAAAAAGTCAAACATGACCTGAGAATGTTTAAGTTGGACTCAAGTGTCGAAATGCTTAGCATTCACTCAAGAACATCTCTTGTCTTCAGAAAGTTTTATGATTGATGCATACGTTCCTGTATACGATGCCTGAAGATATTTATTCTTTATTATTAGGTACTACATTAAACACTTAATCCTCTTAGAAACTCATGAGAGTGAGAACTATCTTTATCTTCATTTTACAGATGTGAAAACTGAGGCATAAAAAGATTGAGTAATTTGCTCATAGCAGAGGGGTGGAGGCAGGAGTCAATCCTAGACATTGTGATTGAATTTTTATCTCTAAGCAGTATTGCCTAGTTGTGAAATAATTGAAAGTCTGAACATTAAGAAACTGGGACACCTTTTCTTAACAAAAACCACACCAAACACTAAACGAGCAACACTAAGAAATTGTTAGTGTCTGGTTCCAGTGTCTGGAAAACAAGAGAAAATATTTCTACTTGGATCTTCATATTCTGCTTTATGTATTAGCTCCCTCTTAACCATTTGGAGTGTATAACACAATAAAATTGTAATTTGAGAATTAAAATACTTCCTGCTTGTATCATCTAGGCTAAAGCACACGTTTCTCTCCCCTGTGCTCCCCCCTCCATTTCAAAACCTTTTTATGCAGACAGTACTGCTAAAATTCTTGGTTTCTAGTTGAGGTTTTTCCTCCTGCGTTACAAAGCCTTAGAATCAGCCTTTAGATCTGTTGATGTTCAATGGAAAATTTAGGAAGTGATGCAATTTTTGCCTAAATGTGATATTCTACCTCAAGATATGGGAGAAAGCTTGAAATGGCACGTATGTGGCTCTGCTTTAAGTCTGGGTTAACAGTAGTTTTTTTGAAAACATTGGTTAACAACATCAAAATGTAGTATGCAGCTGTAGTTACTGAGTTTGCTTTCTTATGTGCATAATATGAGCTTGTAATGGAAGTAATGTCATATAGTATTTAACTCTGACATTTAGTGTTTGCCCTGGTAGATGGTCTTCCTTTTACTTAAGTGCCATTACTTTTATGTAGTCCATTTTCATTGCATTTAGTCCCATTTTAGTAATAATGCTTGCATGATTTACCAGGCAAATGCAATCTTTGCCCTGAATGGCACAGTGCAAGAAAAAATGGAAGCTGTTAAGAGGCTGAATGGCAAAAAAGTATTATTGACCTATGCTGGCAGCCATGTGTTTCAATTATTTTCAAGAATCCATTTGTCAAATAAGTGAAGCGATGTGGGACGTCAAGTTCAAGCTGGGGTTAGTGCCTTTCTACATCTGATATGATGTATCTTCTGTAGCCATTTAATTGAATTACCCAATTTATTTTTCAAGCAACAATGCTCTACCAAGAGCCATGACATTAAACAATTAAATATGAGTTTAAAAGTCTGCATTTTGTGTAGTTCATCATTCCCCTGCAGCAGAAAGTGAGCCCAAGGGCCTGAGGATTTCTGATTTTTGGTAGAGTGTAAAAGCTTAGCTTCAGGGAACACCCTAACTGTCCCATGTGGAAACATTTTAAAAACACTTTGTAATTACTATTTTTATCAGAATGGTGGTGTAAATATGTAGAATTGAACTGCAATTATTCACTTCCTTGAGAAGCAACATTGTGGACAAGCCAAGTAGGGATCCCTTTACCTAATTAACGTGCCATGTGTTTGGTTAGGAATGCTTTCTTGTTGAAGTAGCTCCCTTTTGTGGATACAGAAGAGAAATCCTAGAAAAAATATTGCAAAAAAATTACACGCAGAAAAATGAAGTTAAGGAATACTTAAGTTTTCAAATAACTAACATATTCTGGGGTATTACCATTTATAAAGTTGTTGAAACTTTTAATGAAACAACCTGATTATAACTGCTCTGTTGGTGGGTGAGGGTTGGAGGAAGAGAGACACAGGTTGGAGGAGAGAACTGAAAGCAAATGCATACTAGCTTCATATAAGATAACGATTATGGGGAAAAATCCCTATTTTTTAATTTTGCTGAGGTAGTTTATGACAAGTGTTGAGAGCACTTTATTTTAGGTTTTCTTTTGTTAGACATACAGATAGGTTTTTGATCTGAGGAGAATAATTACTGAAACGCAGAGAACAGAAGCGACTTATTTTTTTTTCAATTAACATTCAACAATTAAATTTTAATATGGTCAGGGAATTGTTCAGATCCTTTTGTATAGGGATACTGCACCTTTAATTATCTGCCCTCTGGTGCCAAGCCTTTTCTTTGAGTGCTTCCATAAAAGCTTATTGCAGCTAGTTATTGAGCAAATTAGTACTTGAGTTTTGGTGAAAAATGTCTTTATTAGTCCTAAAACCGGAGTCACTGTGCATTCCCAGAAGGCGTGATTTTGTTTGATGAATAAATCTAGTAATTATCCTGCTGTTAGGGCTGTACCGCAAATGTCATAAGCAGATAAACAGAGGGAGTAAGCCTTCCGTAAATTCTCTAATTATCTATGTTGGACTACTTATCGCCTGCAGATGATTTATGAGCATATTGATATATCCTTAAGTATGTTCATTTGAGTTCACAGATGCAAATAATTAAGGCACTAGTCATTTACAAAGGAGGCTTCAGGTCAGGGTCATTTCATTATAAAATTTCAGCCTGGCTTATACTATAAAACAAGATATAGATAGATACAATTGACTTGACCGGGATATTTCCTAGGAGACATTTAATTTTAGTTTTCTTTCCTTCTATAGATTTTATTCTCCCCCATTATTTTCTCACCCATTATTACTTTTAGTACTTTTCTAAATCATATGTTTTTATAAAATATTGTCCTATTTTTCATATATTTAAATTGGTTGGCAAAATAACTAGGAAACAACAGATTTTTAAATTTCTGTTAACCAGTTTCTAAAACCTGATCTTGAAATACAGGTGTCTTACTTTTCTCTTTAACTTTTGATAAAAGTAATGACTTTCTTCTTAAACTGTAGAATATTTTTTAAAGAATGTTTTATTCTTACATTAATTGACTAGGAAATCAAATTTATAATTGCCTCCGAAAATACTATGCTATTAATAATTAAATCTAACATACCTGTACATAAGAAAAAGAAGTTATTCTGACATTGAGTGAAAGAATTTAATAAAAACAATAATAATTTAACATATTCAATTGTAAACAGTCTAAGACGAATGATCCTAATATTTATGTTTTGGTACTTTTTGAGCTGTGAGGTTTGGAAGAAAATACACCAATTAAAATATCAAAAGTGTGGCATTTTTTATGTACAAAAAAGTTAAGCAAAAACAAATTGTTGCTTTGAGTATTAAGTCAAAAAGCTGAATAGAATCACATGTCTGTAATCATGAACTTTATTATTTGGATTATTTGTGTAAGGAACAAATATGTTTGTGGCCAAATCCTTGTTAAGGTGAATTTTAGCTACATGGTTCTTGAAGAAGGCTATGGATAGTGTTCACAAGGGATTTATTTCGGTTTTGGGTCAATATATTTTCCATCTGATAAGACTAAATTGGAGATTTAGGTATTAAAAAAATAGGAGTGACTCCATAAGTCTCTAACAGGAAGAGGGGCTTAAATCTCTGGAATCCATCCATTGTACACAGAACCTTTCATAAAATTGATGGACGTTTGATCTTGGAGATCTCTGAGCAGCAGTGTTATTTGATGAAAATTAAGATTGTTACCTTAGAATTTGGTTTAAAAATATTCCTGCTTAATACATTAAGATGGCATTTCACAAATCCATTATAAAACCTTTATATGTGCCCTTACTTGTTTTCCCCCCTCTTCCAAACCACACTCACAGGTACCTGCACACCCTAATCCATCCCCTTTACACTGTCCATGTGTAACAGATTACATTTGCTTGCTTGGAATTCAATCCATCAGACTTGATATTCTTTCTCTTCCATTGTGGACTAAAATGGCTAAGTATTTTAATGCCTACTAAAAAGAAAAAAACAATAAGCTTTTATTTCAACTGGTCTATACAGATACCCTAAATGCCAATGTACTTACAGAACTGTAGAAGTGCATGTTACCATACGAATAGTTTATCACTAATAAGTGATAAAAATAAAGTCTTAGAGCATGGAAAAAATCACCTTTTACATTTCTAGCAGTTCTATGCAAACACTGACATTTTTATAGGTATCAAATATTTGAAAATTCCTTCTTGGCAAATCCTTTTTTGCTCATTTTTCCTAAGTTAAGTGAATTGTGCTTAGCAATAGTCGAATATTATCAGGAAAACCATATATATAAATGTGTATAAATAGGGTAAACATTGTAATTTACATCCTAAAAGTTAGTACTCTACGAAGTTTTACTCCAAATATTATTTTAGCATTATGAAATTATACATCTAGAAAAAATAATTTAAAACAAATTAAAGTACTTTATACTTTTAATGAAGTTATTTACCCAAGATCATGTAATTGGAACAAAAATAGAGTGTAAGTCTTATGAGTCCAGTCCATTTTCCCTGATAGCATTATGTTTAATATATTCCTACTCATGAGTTTTCTATAGACCTTCTACTCAAACTCATTGTCTTGACACTTGTTAAGTATCTTTAGAAATTTTTTTCAATTTATTAAGAATTCCATTTCTAGAGTATTTTGGTATGTTTAAAATTCTAATTATACCTCAAAACGAGTTAGAACAGACTTTCCCTCAATTACAGAATTTTTTCACAGTTCAAATGACATTAAAGCTAATAGTAAATGCACTAATTTTCCTATGGCTACTTTGTTTCATATCCTTCTGTTTCATCTCTCTTTCTTAGATATATTACTATAAGTAGAATTTCTAGATCCTAGCTGTTAGGACATAGCTGATCTAGTCTGGTAAAGAAAGAAAATGAATCTGGTATTAAACAACTATCCAAGTGTATTTTGAGTTTCATATTGATACACAAAATACTCATTATAAAGCATAGATTATATGTAATATGTGTGTGTCTAATATATATATATATGCTGCTTTCAAAACTATGTTTATTCCTTGTAATTACTAGTTCCTGGACAAGCTTTCTCCTTCCTGAGAAGATGAAGAGCAAAACAAACAAAACAAAAAAAACCACCACAACAAAAACCAATTGAACAATTGCAGTGTGCCTAAATGGCACTGGATTGTGATGTCACAGGTAATTGGAATTGGCTGACATCCTGGATACTAAAATTATATCATGGTCATCTACTTTGAAGATGAGCTGTGCAGGACAATAATTCCACTGCTTGAATTGCAGCCACCATACTGCTGGGGAGCAGAGAACGCAGAGAAGGGCCTTATAGATGTCAGGGAGATCTAAGGCAATCCTTTTTGGCTTTCTGAAGTTGACTTTGTGGTATTGGGGTCAGAATGTTTTCATCTCTTGACAAATCCTTTACAGAAATAATTTAGTTATCACTCTTAGCTTAAGAAGTACCCCCAGAGGGATCCCTGGGTGGTGCAGCGGTTTGGTGCCTGCCTTTGGCCCAGGGCGCGATCCTGGAGACCCGGGATCAAATCCCACGTCAGGCTCCCGGTGCATGGAGCCTGCTTCTCCCTCTGCCTGTGTCTCTGCCTATCTCTCTCTCTCTCTCTCTCTCTCTCTCTCTCTCTGTATGACTATCATAAAAAAAAAGTACCCCCAGATCGCTGAATTTTAGGTCTGTTATGGTGTCTGTTGTTAAATAGAAAAGAGAAAATATATTATTTTTAAATTATTATTAAAATTATTAAATTATAAAATTATAATTTTATAATTAAATTATTTATTAAATTATTATAAAATTATAGTAATTTTATAATTATTTCAGTGCCACTGAAAATGCTTGCACTATAAAGTGGCATATAAATGACTATTGCATTTACTTTGTTTCTCTCTTAAGATACTAGAATACCCTTTCATTTAAATGTTGATGTCTGGAATTGGGGATGCATAGAGAAACAGGTAAACAGATGTCTTTGTGGGCATTCAATCACTGTCAATAGCTTGTTTTTATAAGTAGTGAATTTACTTTCAAATTAAGCACAGTGAAGAACAAAATGTGGTGCTAGAATTTCAATAGCAATAGATCACTTGATGAGTGTTCATACATAAAATACAATCTGATTCTATTGGACCTGTGATAGGACTATTAACTGACCTACAAGGATAAAAGCACAAAGGTAGATCTCTAATTCCCTTGCTCCCTGCCCAAGTGAACATTTTTCAAAAGCACTAACTAGTTACAATCATTGATTTTTTCCTCTTTACTATTCTGATTCTCACCAGGATTTGAGCTTATTCCTATTAGCAGGACTTCATTAAATCTCACAGTTTATCACAGAGGAAACATGCCTAGCAAGGAAGTAAGTGGAAGTTCAAGAATACCACAAATAAAAATTTGTAGATTTCACAGTAATCTTACTTATATCTTACAAAATTGTTATAGTATTTTGATGTTAGGTACATAACCTTTTCTAAGTATATTGTTGCTTTCCCTGTCTGTTATTAAAGACTTGTTTCCTTTTCTTTGTGTGTGTGAAAACTTTAACGCAGTTGGAAGAGGTGTAGGTGTGTATTGTTTTAATTTGAATTTATATTTGGTAAAACAAAACACAAACCCCTTTGGACCTCATCATAACACTGAGAGTTGTGCTTCTTGTTTATATATCCTCTTTGATTATAGTGTTAATTTCCTACCACTATTTTTTATTGAAAAAAAATGATAACCTTGATACATGAGCAAAAATTTGGGTTTACAAAGTTGAGCCTTAAAACTATTTGATGACACACCATATTTTATGCAAAATACTGTGCATATATACTTTTCACTTACTTTTACCTTTCCTCCAGAAATAAATATTTAGAACAAAGTTAATGAAATATAATGCCAATCATTTTCATTCTTTAGACTATAGATCTTAATTTACTTAACAATGGGAAAAGCACCACTACTTTTTGGATTTCTTTGGTTCTGCTCATCATTTTCTTCCTATTCTTTGGCTATTCTTGCTCAGTCTATTTTTGGCTGCATCTTTTCTATATGCAAAGAAAAGATAATTTGTAGGGTTTCTGGTTTTGTTTCTTGTTTGTGTGTGTGTATGTGCTTCTCTTCTCATTGATCCCTACAGGATCTCATCCACCGGCAGTACATCATCTACTGTCCGTTTGCTAGTAATGGCAGATTCTATTTCTCTTGAATCTGCTTTTCTCTTGAACATGTTTTCTGTGTTTCCACCAGAACAGGTGTAAATCCTGCATCTGAAAAGTAAAATTTATATTATCTAGCAAAATTTAATCCTCACCCTGTATTTTATCTCCAGGCTATAAACATTGGGATTATTCTTAGTTGATTTTGTTGCTTTGCTCCCTACTTCTAATTCGTTGCCAAGTTCTACCACTACCAAGAAATCTCTCCGATAACTGATTCTTGGGTCATTCGTTACTGATTTCTAAACTTAATTAAAGCATTCTGTCTAAAGAACCTACTAACTTGTCTGGAGTGGAAGATCTTGCATCTTAGTTGAGGATGCATATGTATCAATGGGTTGACAATGCATGTAGAGGTGACAAAGGTACTTGGGAAGGATAGATAGCTAAGTTTGCTAAATGTCCTTATTTTTGCTAATTGGGCCATTAGGATAGCCTCTTCACTTATCTCTCGGACATGAACTTCTTCTCTAATCTACTATTCTTCCTTCATGGCAACCGGAATATTTCCCAAAGACACCATGCAATCAGTTTGCTCCAGTGATTAAAAATCTGTCTGGGTTCCTATTGCATAAGCAGGAACACATAATCTGGGCCACCGAATAGGTTTCATGTGTCCATGGAACTCCATAACAGTAAGTGACAAAGTGTGGGTATAAATATATAGATATGTACATTTTTGGAAAAGGGTCAGGAGATATGGATCCACAAAAAAAGTAAGGTGCCACCACACAACAACATAAAACACAAGCTTCCTGTGGCATATATATTCAATTGTAAATGCCATATTTTACTTCTTAGCCCTTCTTCCTTCATCTCTCCATTAAATAAATCCTCTTTCTGGGCACATTTTCCCAAATGTGCTCCTTTTCTTTCTTTTTTCTTTTTTTGAATGACTCTCTAGATACTCTTATTTCTCTGTGTGAAAATGAATCAGACCATTCCCATAGGAAGTTCTAGGATTATTTGCCACTAGGTTTTCCCTGTTTGATGTTTTTTTTTTTTCTCTATTTTGAAAAGTTGATTTGGCTAAATCCAGTGTTTAATCCTCCATAACTCTATGACAGTGCTTATCAATCCTGTTTTTCTGATGAGGGGTTAGTGCATCTTACTTTTAAAGGAAAAAAAATCTTTAGCACTTTGCATAATACATTGATGCATAAAAATTGCTCAATATGTTAGTTGCATGAATTAATGAATGTAAAGGAATTTTAAGGCTATATCTTGACAAAACCCATATATAGGATAAGTCTATCGAGGGGGAAAATATAGCATAGTCACGTAAGTGTCCAACTCTTGATTTTTGGCTCTAGTCATGATCTAAGGGTCAAGAGATCAACCCCTATGTCAGACTCTGTGCTCTATCTCCCTCTCCCCTCTGCTTGTGTACATGCACTATCTCTTTCTCAAAAAAGAATTATGAGAGGGAAATAATTCTTCATTGTTTTAGATTCTGTACAACTTGTTTTTATCATGTTTCCACACATCTTAGTAAATATTAAATTTACTAATTAGAATACTTCTTTGAAATTTATCATAAGTCATTTGAAAACCAGTAAAGATAACTGTCCTGGTGAGAATAAGGACTCCATCTTGGGTTAAAGCTATGAGACTGGTGAGGAGAATATAGTGCCTAGACTTTTACATGAAAGAATCATTTGTATCTAATGACAGTCTAAAGATATCAATGTGAATCAGCTGTGCTGTTCTTAGTATTAAGGATAGAGAAAGAGTCTGTGTGTTTGGAGCAAGTGGGGACCAGCATAATAAAATCTTTATTGGATCCTGAGAGTGTGAGTCTGAAAATAGCAGATTAAAAATTAGAAATTTTGGGCAGCCCAGGTGGCTCAGCGGTTCAGCACTGCCTTCAGCGCAGGGTGTGATCCTGGAGTCCTGGGATCGAGTCCCAGGTCAGGCTCCGAGCATGGAGCCTGCTCCCTCTGCCTGTGTCTGTCCGTCTCTCTCGCTCTCTCGCTCTCTCTCTCCCCCTGTGTCTCTCATGAATAAATAAATAAAATGTTTTAAAAAATTAGAAATTTTGAGTACCTTTGTTTTAATGTTAATATAAAATAAGCTACAAAGTCGATACATGCACATCAATAAGTACAGGGCTAAAAGGATATTATGACAGTTACTGTTGCACAAATCACATATTGAGCCTTTATTATATGCTAAGAATCGTTTTCATTAGTTCCATAACAACCTGCTAAGATGGTTACTGTAAATAACTGAGTATTACAAGTATGGAAACTGAGGCTTTGAAAAATTAAAGACCCTGCTTCAAATCATACAGCTAGAAAGAGAGGGAAGACTTGCATATTTTTAGTTGGTACCATTATATTTTTTTCCTCTTAGGCTATTAGTTTGACATTTTCACAGCTTCATTTCTTCGTATGATTTTAATATTTTAATAATGTAATTTATGTTGACTCCTATCTTGATATATTATTAAAGATTGTGAACAGGCCTTCAGAAAAACAGTGCAGAAGTGTATCTGTTCTTTTGCAGTGCTGAGAGTATGTTCTCTTGAATTGCTAAGAGCTTGTTCTCAACTAAAATGTTTCCATTTGCATAGTTTTCTTATAATTTAAAAACAAATTGTGTATTCTATCTTAACCAATATTTAAACTGTTTTGTAAGGTCATTTTAATATTCTCCTCAATTCTGTTTCTTTTTTAGTTCAATATTTATAATTCTATATTATTTTTGTTGGGTGGCATTTTAACATGGAATAGCTAACTTTTTCTTAATAACATTTTGATTTGTGCAATCAATCTGTATATTTGAGATCATTCTTATTCCAAAGTTTTTAGGACTAATTATGGGTGTGTGTGTGTGTGTGTGTGTGTGTGTGTGTGTGTACGTGTGTTTGGAGTTAATAAGCTTAGATACTAGGGGGGAAAACAGTGGAAAGATTATACCACAGATAATTAATAAAAATCAATTAGTTTGTTAATGAGTACTCTGTCAGTACCCAAGGTGGCAGAAACCAGCTGGGGGAAAGAAATCAGGATCCCTGAATAGGACATTTAGAATGCCTGAGTCCTGCTGAGAATTCAAGAGGAAATAACTGGAAGAAGCACTACTTGGGTTAAAACTAGCTAAATTTCCTCTTGAGATTGCAATTCCTCTAGCTAATAAATCTAGTAAAAAAGTGATTCACCTTTAGTGTATGCCATAAAGCATTTTCTGAGGCCTTAAGTACATTGCTCACTGCCCTGTATTAAAAACAAACCCATAGTTGTAAATGTCAATGACTAGGAATATTAGAGCCCTTGCATCTTTCTTATGTTAGCAGAAAAGCTGGAAGCACCCATTACCTCTTCTATGACTTTTTACATTGTATTTATATAAATGGCAAAAGTCAAACATGAGCTGACAGGGAAATACAAAATCTGTCTTCCAATGGTCCTTGAATGAAAAAGCAGAAAATTCCAATGATAACAATTGACCTTAATAGAAAGTTTTTTTTTTTTTTCAAACTCACCATTGTTCTCATTGTTAATTATATTTAAGATTATTTCTTCTCCATCATATATAATTAGGGATTACTTACTGGAGTAATGCAGAAGAGATGACTCACATGAAAACAATTCTATTCCATACACCTTTTCTAAGAATTTAAGAAGAAAAAAATGTATTCAAATAGACTCATAGTTTTTATATGTATTTTTATATACAGATTTGTTGTAAATACAAGTTTCCAGTTATGAAAGTAAATATGAATGCTAATGGGTCTCTTTTGGATAAAGATTGAAGTCTCAAAGAGGTTTTCAGTATTGGTTACCCTTACAGCAAAAATGTTCCAAATTCTGTGAGGTGAATGGAATAAGATAAAAATTTTCAAAGAATTTTTATTTAACAACTCCCTAATATGAGTTAGAGTCCTAGGGTAAAATATCGTTGATTTGACTAACTAGTTAGCTTTCATGGATAGCATTCTTCTAATTACTAGTAAAATTTCTTTGTAGTGAAATGACAGATCACACATTGGTAGGATAGAAAGTAGACTGAATACAAAGAAATGACTTGTGTAGTCTATTTTTAGTTAATAAAATATCCCTCAAATATATGTTGCTATAGTTGTCTTTATGATTTGCACAACTGTATGCTTGAAAATTACATGTGTACAATGAGCAGAAGTGATACCTACACTCATTTAAGTAAATCAGATTACATTTTCTTTTTGGTGCTCTCTTAATACCAAGATATTTCTTCTCTTTCCTCTAGTACATTTTTAATTTCCTAGGAGGCAACAGTAATAGTCTCAGTTCCATGACCTTACATTTCTTTTAATGCATGGGACTTTTCAAATGTTCTGGCTTCTGGGTACATATAAAATACAATTATGCTTTATTTCAAAATATGTTGAAAAATGAACACATCTATATTCATTTTAGGAATATAGAGATATTCACACACAAATGAGGAATTCATCTGTGAATATGTGAATTTTTAGAGCACATACATTGTTAAATTTCTCATTTTCTGTTTAACCTTTGCTATTCCGTCAAAAAATTGAATAATATTCTTCATACTAACTAGTTGTATGATATTTTTGTTTCAGTAACTAAACAGAGGCCATTTTTTGGAGACCATTTCTTAGTTCTTGGAAGCCATATGAACCTAAAGAGACAAACTGGCTATACCTGTAGGATGGTGGAGGTCACCATCTAACCCGAATCAGAGGTGCATGGCCCCATGAGAAACTGGCAAAGTTACCTCAAACTTATTCCAGAATTAAAATTTTATTTGGAAAATTAAAATTCTTGCTTTTGGAATACATTTTGATTTTAGTCCCTAAGTACCAGAAGCTTTGACATTGGCCCTATCTAATTTTAGGCTTTCTTTTGAAAGATGAGAAAATTGAGGTCCTAAGTTACTTACTGGGAGATGTGTAATTGAACCAATAGGCTCTGACATTGGGATGTTGAGATTTAAATGCCTGCTTTGTTACAGAATACTTGCACAAACATTAACCTCTCTGTATTTTGGGTAGTTGATCTGAAAATAAGGATGGTATGGACTATCTCAGATGGTTGCTGTGATGATTAAGAAAAGTTATTTTCTTTAAAGAACATGTGACAATGCATAATACATAGCAAGTATTATATAAGTATCGGCAAAATAAAATGTTTAATCATAATGTATTCACAACATATAAATCCTTCCTTTGAAAGACTGCCCATCAGTGAGGTTGCTTGAGGTAAACATTTATTCCCTTATTCAATGTTAGACATTGCATTGTTAATTGAACAGATTATGGAACTTTTAACATTTGCCAGGATTATGGCTAGCCACAGGAAATGATTTTTTAAAAAAATGGTTTCTGCCCTCAAAGAGTCAAATCATAGTTGAAGAGATAAAAATACATGTAAATAAGAAAAATATAATGTTGACTGGTGCTATAAAATACAATGTGATTAGTATTGGAAAAGCTATGAATTCTGACTTGAAGGAAAGCCTCACAAAGAAATTTCAGTAGTTCTTGAAGTATTAATAGAAATTTTTCTAGTGAAGGAAGAGGAAAATACATCTTGAGTGCAAACAGAAAGGCTCGATGAGACTACTGCTGCTTGAGCCCTGCTCTCAGGCTTTCTTATTCAGGGACCTAGTTAGAAAGGCAGCCCAATGTGGAATGTTTCCATTCTTCATAAATAAAGAGCACATCTCAATAGATGCGGCATGCGTAACACACCCACATGCATTAATTAAGGGAAGTCACATGGCCAAGCCTAAAATTGATGAGGTAGACATCAGTGTTTCTTAAGTGTACTCTGTATTTTTTAAAGGACTAGAGTTTCCATGACAATGAACAGGGATTATAATCTCCCTGTGGGAGGAAAGTGAGTGAATAATTAGAAATAATATAAATTATCAGAGGTACTTAGGAAATTACAGGAAATTTATTGTAGTTGGAATGTAGACTGTAAACTGTGTGGAATAGGAAGATATAAAAAGGATAAATGCTGTCAGATAGTGTAATATCTCCTGTACCTTTTTAAAAATTTAAATTCATTTAACTAATATATAGTAAATTATTAGTTTCAGAGATAGAGTTCAGTGATTCATCACTCTTTTATAATACCTAGTACTCATTATATCACATGCCTGCCTTAATGTCCATCACCTATTTCCCACTCTGCTCCCCTCCAGCAAACCTCAGTTGTTTTCCTAGGATTAAGAGTCTCTTATGGTTTGTCTACCTCTCTGAATTCATCCTGTTTTATTTTTCTCTCCCTTCCCCTATAATCCTGTCTTGTCTCTTAAATTGTACATAGGAGTGAGATCATATAATTCTTTCTCTGATTGACTTATTTACCTTAGCATAACACCTTCTAGTTCCATCCATGTCATTGCAAATAGCAAGATTTCTTTTTTGATGGCTAAGTACTATTCCATTGCATATATATACTATAACTTCTTTATTCATTCACTTGTTGCAGGACATTGTGGCTCCTTCCACAGCTTGGCTATTGTGAACATTGCTGCTATGAACATTGGGGGGCAGATGCCCCTTCAGATCACTACATTTGTATCTTTGGGGTAAATCCCTAGTAGTGCAATTGCTGGGTCCTGGGGTAGCTCTATTTGCAACTTTTTGAGGAAACTCCATACTGTTTCCAGAATGGCTATACCACTTTACATTCCCTCTAACAGGGCAAGAGGGTTCCCCTTTTTCCCTGCATCTTTGCCAACATCTGTTGTTTCTTGAGTTCTGAATTTTCACCATTCTGACAGGGTGAGGTGGTATCTCACCATGATCTTGATTTGCCCTTCCCTGATGATGAGCAATGTGTCTGTTAGCCAACTGGATGTCTTCTTTGGAAAAATGTCTGTTCATGTCTTTTGCCCATTTGTTTACTGCATTATCTGGGTTTCGGTTGGATAAGTTCTTTATAGATTTTGGATACTAGCCCTTTATTGGATGTGCCATTTGCATACCTCTTCTCCCATTCTGTACGCTGCCTGTTAGTTTTGTTAATTATTTCCTCCACTCTGCAGAAGCTATGTATCTTGATGAAGTCCCAATAGTTCATTTTTGCCTTTGTTTCTCTTGCTTTCAGTGATGTGTCTAATAAGAAGTTGCGATAGCCGAGGTCAAAGACGTAAGTGCATATGTTCTCCTGTAGGATTTTGTTGGTTTTCTGTCTCAAATTTAGGTCTGTCCTCTTTGTTGAGTCTATTTTTGTGTCTGGTGAAAGAAAGTGGTCCAGTTTTCCCAACACCATTTGTGGAAGATATTGTGCTTTTCCCATTGCATACCTTTTCCTACTTTATCAAAGATTAGTTGACCATGGGGTTGTGGGTCCATTTCGGAGTTTTCTATTCTGTTCCATTGATTGATATCTCTATTTTTGTGGTACCACACTATCCTGTTTATTATAGCTTTGTGATATAGCTTAAACTCTGGAATTGAGATTTCTTGTGTTTTATTTTTCAGGATTGTTCTGACTATTCAGAGTCTTTTCTGGTTACATACGGAATATCTCCTATATCTTGCTAATACCTTTTTGACTTTGCCATGATCAGAAATTGGAGGGTAAAATGAAAGAAGACAAAATCAGAGAGGCAGACAAATCATAAAAGACTGTTAACTATAGGAAGCAAACCTGAGGGCTGCTGGAAGGGAGAGGGGATGAGAGGAAGGTGTAACTGAGTGATGTGCATTAGGGAGGCATGTGATAAAGAGCACTGGGTGTTATATACGATTGATGAATAAT
The DNA here is from genome assembly GCF_018345385.1 of Vulpes lagopus. NCBI lineage: Eukaryota > Metazoa > Chordata > Mammalia > Carnivora > Canidae > Vulpes > Vulpes lagopus. The sequence continues at coordinate 77,000,552 of NC_054827.1, read as the reverse complement.
TGAACTCTACATCTGAAATTAATGATATAGTTTAAGTTAACTAATTGAATTTAAATAAAATAAGATAAAAAAAAAGATAAAAAAATAAATAAATAAATAAAATAAGATTTAAAAAGAAAGTGGTTTTAGACATATCCTGGCTGAGTTTGGGGCTGTACAAGGTGAAAATGGAGGCATGGAGACTACTTAGGGGCTAAGAGATCATGGTGGTGGGAACGAACTTAGAATATTTAGAGTGCCTGGAAAAAGCAGAATTGATAGACCAGTTGGGGAAGAGTAAAAATTTTGAAAGAAAAAAGTAAAATTACAAGGATTCCAGCTTGGAGAGCTAAATAATGATATTGAATGAGCCAAAAAGTAAAGAGGAAAAAAATCAGTCATTATTGGCAAAGGACAGGAATGGGATTCCTCTGTCAAGGTATAGACTAGAGGAAGGAAAGCTTCAGAAAATGGAACTTCAGTCAATATTAATACTGTAAATATCACATGCTCTTCTTGTATAATGCAAACAGAAGAAACAGAATAAAATTTTATAAATGAAAATGTTGTTATAATAGATTTTAAAAGGAGGCCAGCTAGTTATTTTGGATGGAAATGAGTAAGTCAGCAAAATCCTAATGAATCTACAACAATCCAGAGTTAGATTCTTAGCTTTAGATCTCCAGAAATTCAATTTGAAAAATTGCACAATAGCTTTTCAAGGTTTGACTCAAGTTTGGTTGTGAGAAACCACAGTAAAAATGCTAAATTATAAACCATAGAGTTCATTTACAAACAGAATACAGGTATGTATGTATGTATGTATATATGTATGTATGTATGTATTTATTACATAAGGCACTCCTTTTTGTTCAAAACTACATGGAAGAAAAATGGCATGAGAGAATATCATGTGCTTTGCCTCAACATGAAGGAAATAAGTGACTTGGAATTTCTGCTAAGCTAGGTGAACTGGACAAAATAGCATTCTGGAGTCTAAAAATAATTGTATCCCTATATCCATTATAGACTGAATCTGTAGGTCCTGTTCCTGCTATAGTGACTCTGGAGTTCCAGGGGTGGGAACAGAAACCTAACAGTATTTCTGATTTTCATGAACTAAGTTTTGGAAACACTGGCATAATGAATGAACCTTAATTGTCCTTTTCTAATAAGGTCCTGACTACTGTTACCAGGTTGCTAAAGTTACATGAACTGTAGCACATTCCCAAGAACAGTTCTTAGCTGCTTAATTTATCTAAGAAATACACAAAACTCTTCATGTATAGAAATTTGGGCTCTCTAGTACCATATTTACATGCCATGTACTGCTGTGTTGTTGTGAAGACAATTGGTCTTGCTTATTTTGGGTGGATACTAACCACTTAAATTTTAAAGGTAAATTTTTTTCTGACCTGTGCTGAAGTGCAGGGTATATTTCATTATAGCTTGCTTTTAATACTGCATATCTATCATAACATTTCCCAAACCCTTGCCAATAGGTGTATTTCAAAATTCAGAATAACTCAGGATAAAAAAAAACTCTCAAAACATAGGCTCTACGTTATATCATATACTGAATATGTGTTGAAGCTGTGCTCCATGATAACTGGAAAAAAATTTGTGTGAGGAATGTGCCTGTGTGTACCTTCCTACTGATTCAGATTAAGTTCTTACCAAGGGAGTCTGCTGTGTCAAACCTCAGGGAGATAAACTTGTTTGTGTTGAGTCTTGTTTGTAGGTTTGTTGATTTGGTTTTGAATTTGGGTGACAGTTGACCGATTCAGATAGCAGTTCTATATAATAATGGCAATGAGAGGGATAAGAGAAGTGGAATGAATGGATGCTTTCATGTTTTAAAAGCTTTTTTTCACTTATTTGTTAACCAGATACTTCAATCCCTATCCCTACTTTGTGCCAGGTATTATGATTGTGAGTGAAGATTATGGCCACAATCTTCTTTTTAATATTGACATGGTGCAAATTTTTGTAAGTAAGTTGAAGACCTTTCCTCTTAGCATGTGGGAAAATACGGCTATATCTCACTTGGGATGTCCATTTTGTGGTATGTCTTTACAAGTTAGATCAGGATTAATGAGTTGAGACTTTTCCTGGAGATTTTTCCCCTTACTTTCAAAGAGACTGGGGAAGCCCAAGGGCCCTATGTCCTGTGCCAATAGAAAGAACAGTAGCAGGTTTTGCAGAAATTGATTATGAATGTCTCCAGCTACTGGCAAGGCAGAAGTACAGCCTGTCCATATTCTTGTGAGGATTGAGGAGAAATTAAAATGAAAACAGGACATGGCAAAGGTAAAGTGAAAGATTTTGCTATTAGGCGAGTGCTTTGATCATAAAGATTCAAACATACCTATCACCCTACATCTGTGAGAATGTATTAAAAGGTTAATGAAGTTTGGTGCCTTTTTGGACTTAAAACTAAATTGTCGGGTCAGCAAATATGAAGAAATTTTTGTACTCTGGACTATCCTAGGAAATTCTCTAGAGGGAAAAACAAGATGCCTTTACGATTTATTCCAGAACATACAGTACCTTAAAACTGTTCTGTGTAATTTCAAGGCTGTTTCAAAGGAACTATGTAGAGCTAATCCTGTTTAAAAAGAAATTGAGAAGGCTCAAGAAAATCCCTAATGTGAGAAATCAGGACAATACAGTGTTACGATTTATATACAATTTACAGATCTCCGAGTGAAATATTCACCATTTTAATAATTTGAGAAAGACAACTGCTTCACAGCTGTCTGTAGCGTAAAGCTCCCATCATAAGACTGCATATAATAGTGATGCTGCCATGGGTTAAATGAGCAGAGCTTGAAGTATTATTTTTTTAAAAAAATTGAAAGGTTGTGGCAGTAATAAAAAGGTTGAATGGTAATGCCTCTAATTGAACAGTAAGGCCTCTTCCCTATTAAGTCACTCTTTCATCTGTCTTTTTAATTATTTCATTATCATTTTGTACTGCAGTTCACAATGAAATGACCATTTGTGTTTAAGTGAAAGCTAATTATTAGGACTGAATTATTGTGCAGTTTATTGATCCCAATGGTGGATTAAGGGCTTTAAGTTCGTCTAGACAGAATAGTTAGCAAAATGACAAAAGGAAACATATAAGACCCTTGGGAAGAATCCCTGTGCTCCATAAGCAATTAATGCCTGCCAGGTAATGGAATTTAAGTTTATACTAAATCCAGCAGAGCTTTGACATTTCAACTGCCTTATAAACACATTAGTCTAATGAATTAAGACTTATGAATTGTGTTTAGACACAAGTAGGGATAGTAAGTCCAGGATATTTTTAGCTATCCATTGATTGAATGAAAAATAGATCATTTTCTCTCTGAATTTGATGAAAAATGGAATGTGTTTTTCTTTGTGTTTATCTCTCTTCATTCTGTTCTCTATTGATGGATGTGTATTAACAATTTCCATTTCCCGGAGAACACTAATCTCCCTTATGGATGTGAAAAGTATGCAGTGATAAACCAAGAAAAGAAAAAAAATTATATATGTATATTTATATACAGTACTGCTGAGTAAGAAGCCAAACAGCCCATTCATCTCAATCCAGTGCTGGACATTTTTTTAAAGTCGTCTGTCATTAAGGTGAAGAGCAAGTCCGGGTCTGAGCTAATGATACAACTCTGCTGTTATTTATAAGAGCATATCCTAGAGTGGGCTTGGAGATCTTAGTCAATCCTTCAGTTATGTGACTTTTTCCTGAAGTGCTGTTTTCAAAGCTCTGTTGACAACATGACATAAATAAAGGTTTGTGGAAAAATGGCTAAAGCTTTTCTGAAAAAAATAAAGCTTTTGGCAACAAGACTAGGAAATAATAGCAAAACAATTAAGAGTAAGGTGGTATTATGGACTGAAAAAATTAATTTTTTTCCCATCTTCATTTTCAGCCTTCCCCGTCTGCTGCCCCAGAACCTGTTTTACTATACCAGCCTTGATTATTTAAGAGTTGAGTACCAGATTTTTGTTACATATAAACTTAAATACCTGTTACATTTTACCTGTCAAGACTTTGCTGAATTTGATGTCTTTTTTCACTGTGAATATCTTGAACATGTTAAGAAGAGTCTTCTGTGTGCCTTAAAAATACATATATCATGTCAAGGACTATTCAGTGGAGGCACCCATACCAGTTAGCCAGAGGCACAGTTTAAATATTAAAGTATATTTATACAAAATATATTTTAGTTGCTCATCGTGTAAGTTTGAATTAAATTGAAGGCATTCATATGCACAAGATAAAATCTATTTAGCAATTGCAAAAATGCTCCATTATATTTATGCACAATTTTATTGCTTGCATTTGACAGTGGCAAAGTAGCTGGTTTAATAAGCAAGCATAAGTTTTTATAGCAATGGTTATGGACTTTTATGGTATTTAAACTAGATTAATCAGTGAAGTATGATAAAGTTGAAGGATTAAACAGACTGTGTGCACTTAAATATAAAACACTAATGGGGAAATCTTGCACGAGGCAATATTTGTTATTATGAAAATATAATAAAAGGATAATTGGTGGGGTTCTTTCTAGGAAAAAGATGGGTTTTCTCAGCTTAAGAAGTCAAATTAATGCCTAGGGAAATAGGGCATCCTTCTTATATGTAGACATGGTGCCACCTACATGAGATTCATTTGATTTTTAAAACCTAAAATAAAACTTATGCCTTATATTATGCTGCTATATAGCTGAATTAAAAATATGATCCTAGAGAAAAACATCCTGAGCATTTTCCTAATTTTATCTTTGTAAAATTGCATATATGCCCCTGAATGTGCATCTTCAAATGTTGATTTACAATACATTTGCGAGATTGGAAGACTTTGTGCTATGAAAAAATACTCATAATGAACAAAGTTAGAAAATATTTTTCAGAATGTTTGAATTTTGAATACCTGAAATATATTGGTAGGGGTTAGAGGTAAAAATTCAAATAGTATTAATTCACTCAAAATTTTTGTGGGGAATCTTACCTGTGGTAGGTATATATGATTCAAAGTCAAACAAGATATGTTCTCTAAACTTAAGAACACAAACACTTGTATTAGTTATCTATTACTACATAACAATTTATCCTAGAACTTAACAGCTGAACATGACAAATATTTATTTTTGTGGGTCATGATTTTGGGAAGAATTTAGCTGGGTTTCTTTGGCTCAAGGAGATTTTTGAAGTTTTTCTCAAGCTGCCAAAAGGGCTATCTCACTTAAAAGCCTTGTCTTTTTTCAAACTCATGTGGCTATTGACAAAGTCCACCTTCTTGCCAGCGGTTGACCAAGGAACTACCTCAGATCCTTGCTTCCTAGGCACATTAGTCATATTGTAATATTTAGTCAGAATTGAATGGATATGTCTAATGGACTCAGAGGAGAGGATTGACAAGGAATGTGTACCAGGAGGTGGAGATCATTGTGGTCCATCTCAGAGGCTGCCTAAAACAAAGCTAATGGCCTAGCCAAAAACACAGTCAACTGTTAGAGTAGAACATTGTCTGATAATTAAAGGGTACATAGAGTGTGTTCACAGGAAGGGTATCCATGGACAGAATGTTCTAGGTAGGCTTCCAAGTGGAAAAGATGATCACAAAGAGTTTTAGGACTAGTGGCCAATAGCATCTGTGGGAGGGGTGGAAAGGTATATTTCAAGTAGAGGAGTGTGTAAGAAGACTTACAAGTTAAGTATAGGTTGATTGTTGCAGCTAGAATACAGTCTGTAATATGAAGAAGGCTGGGAGGTTAGGTTTCTATAGGTAGATAGTAGCCAAGATTATTATGTTAAGCTTGGGGTTTGAAATGTATTCTTAAAATCAGGGGAAGACTTTAATTATCATAAGCCTGATAAGTTTTGCTTTTAGACCACTATGGCAGCCATGTAAAAAATAGATTCAAGATCTAAGAACTGGCTAAGAGACATGGTGGTAATAGAGGAGACATAGAAACTTGAACACAGGCTCAGCAGCAGTGAGAATGGTAAGAATGACCTGAAACAATAGGTAGTATAAAGCTATATAAAAGCTACCTCATATGAATTGCATATGAGGCATTAAAAAGCCAATCAATAAAATAGATCTGGAATAAACCGTAGTTCATGATATGCTAGGTTCAGAGGAAGGATTTAATTTTTGAAAAAGGAAGCAAAATTGTTATTTGATGTGATGGTTAGTTAATATAGTTATCATAACTTAGGGCCTAGACCTCCAAGAAAAGGAGACTGATTATTATAAAAACTCATAAAAGGAACCTAGTACAATAAATCAAATATTATTAGAGATAAGCCTCTATGAAGAGTAGGTTACTAGATGATGGATAATTGGTATGATGTATACTCCTATTCCAAGAAAGGGCGAAGCTCTAGATGCATTGTGTGTTATTTACACACCTTCATTTTCACCATTTTGTTTTTAGGGGAATTACATTAGTGTTAGCAAAATCATAATGTGAGTATAAGAAAATGTATATGAGACAGGGTTCCAAAGACATTATTAGCCTTGGAGGAGGATCCACGTGTCCAGTGGGGACAACTCTGATTAGAAGATTCAAGCATACATAGTCCTTGGAGCTAGAGAAAGTGCCTTGTGCCTATCATGTACTTAGGTTCTTCAAATCCAAAAATAATGAATAAAATTTCCAGACAATTAATGAATTCATTGTTAAAATGTGCCTGTCAGGTTTTCTTTATCTTAAGTGATGCCTGTAAAGAAGTGAAAGTGAAATGATACTATGTTGTTAGGTAAGGATAATAATAGAACTGACCTCAAGTCTTAATTTCTTCATATGAACTGAAAAGGTGTTCATTGTTTAGTATACTTTGCAGAGTATTTTGGTACTTAACTAAGACACTTTAAGTAATACCGCAGTATGTGAGCCTCAGAGAATGATGAATTACTTTTTTACGGAAAATATTGTGAATTATGGCCCTGTATTAAACCAGAACTGTTAAACCTTTGGTTTTGAAGTATATTGTATCACTGAGTCAGCTTTTTAAAACGCATATAAAAATTATATGCACATTAAGAAGCTCAGCTTAACAATGAAGCTAGTAATTGTCTGAAAACTTACATAGAATTCACTAGGTCTTTAATCACAGCATACAGAAAAAAAAAATATAATTCACTAGGTCTTTAATCACAGCATACAGAAAAAATATATATAACATTGATATTTTTATCTTCAGGAAAAACTGACAGTTCCTAAAATATTTAAATCAAATGAATGACAAACATGTATGGTTACATGTTTTATGGTGTTGTGTAAGAATATGAAAAAAAACTAATATAAATCCTAGAGGTTAATTCAGGACTACATTTAGATATCATGGATTTGATGATTGGTTTTACTACTTAGCAGCTAGATTCTTTTTGGAAAGTAACTCTAAGACTTGGACATTGACAAAATAGTAACAATGGTATGTATTTTGCAAGGAGGTTGTGCAGCTTAAATGAGCAATATATTGAAAACAGTTAAAACAATGACTAGATATTAAATGTACTTAATAGAGTTTTAGCTATTGTTATAATGAAATATGCTTTCAAGTAATATATTTATTTTGATTTTCTTTCTGCTTTGGTTTTTGTGTTTTATATTTATTGAAAAACAGAAAACTTAGGATAATTATTTAAACAGCAGACACATAAGAAACTATAATGTGCTGTGTTTTTTTCTTGAAATTTTTATTTAAATTCCAGTTATTTAACATACAGTGCAATATTATCTTCAGGAGTTTAATTCAGTAATTGATTACTTACATAAAGCACCCAGTGCTCCTCATAACAAGTGCCCTCCGTACTAGCCTTTACCTATCTCAACTATCTTCCACCCCACCCACATTCCTTAATCAATCTTCAGTTTGTTCTTTAAGTGTCTCTTATTGGCAGTTTCCCTCTTTTTTACTTCCTCCCATGTTCTTCTGTTTTGTTTTTTAAATTCCACATATGAGCAAAATCATATGGTATTTATTTGTCTCTTTTTTCAGTTAACATAATGCAGTGTACTTAAATCCACATCATTGCAAAGAGCAAGATTTCATTATTCTTGATGGCTGAGTAATATTTCATTGTATATTTATACCGAATCTTCTTTATATATTCATCAGTTGATAAACATTTGGGCTTTTTCCATAGTTTGTCTATTGTTGATAATGCTCTTATAAACACTAAACCCCTTAAAATCTCTATTTTTGTATCCTCTAGGGAAATGCCTAGTAGTGCAGTTGCTAGACTGTAGAGTAGTTCTATTTTTGACTCTGAGGAACATTGCTACACTGTTTTCCAGAGTGGCTGCACCACTTTGCATTCCCACCGACAGGGTAGGAGGGTTCCCCCCTCTCCCTGCATCTTTGCCAATATCTGTTGTTTCCTGAGTTCTGAATTTTCACCATTCTGACAGGGGTGAGGTGGTATCACACCATGATCTTGATTTGCCCTTCCCTGATGATGAACAATGTGTCTGTTAGCCAACTGGATGTCTTCTTTGGAAAAATGTCTGTTCATGTCTTTTGCCCATTTGTTTACTGCATTATCTGGGTTTCGGTTGGATAAGTTCTTTGTAGATCTTGGATACTAGCCCTTTATTGGATGTGCCATTTGCATACCTCTTCTCCCATTCTGTACGCTGCCTGTTAGTTTTGTTAATTGTTTCCTCCACTCTGCAGAAGCTATGTATCTTGATGAAGTCCCAATAGTTCATTTTTGCCTATGTTTCTCTTGCTTCCAGTGATGTGTCTAATAAGAAGTTGCTATGGCCGAGGTCAAAGACATAAGTGCATATGTTCTCCTGTAGGATTTTGTTGGTTTTCTGTCTCACATTTAGGTCTGTCCTCTTTGTTGAGTCTATTTTTGTGTCTGGTGAAAGAAAGTGGTCCAGTTTCATTCTCCTTCCTGCATGCAGCTGTCCAGTTTTCCCGACACCATTTGTTGAAGAGCTTGTGCTTTTCCCATTGCATACCTTTTCCTACTTTGTCAAAGATTAGTTGACCATAGAGTTGTGGGTCCTTTTCTGAGTTTTCTATTCTGTTCCATTGATTGATATTTCTGTTTTTGTGCCAGTACCACACTGTCTTGATGACTATAGATTTTGTAATACAGCCTAATGTCTGGAATTGTGATGCCTCCCACTTGTGTTTTCTTTTTCAGGATGGTTTTAACTATTCAGAGTCTTCTAGTTCCATACAAATTTTAGTGTTGTTTGTTTTAGCTTTGTGAAAATTACTGGTGGTATTTTATTAGGGATTGCATTAAATGCGTAGACTGCTTTGGGTAGAAGACCTACTTTAACAATGTTTGTTCTTCTGATCCATGAGAATGGGGTATCTTTCCAGTTTTTGTGTCCTCTTTGACTTCCTTCATAGATGTCCTATAGTTGTCAGAGTACAGATCTATTATCTTTTAGGTTATATTTATTCCTAGATATTTTAGGATTTTTTGATGCAATTATAAATAGGATTGATTCCTTGATTTCCCTTTTAGGTGCTTCAATACTGGTGTATAGAAATGTAACAGATTTCTATACATGGATTTTTATGTCCTGTGACTTTGCTAAATTCCTAACAACTTTTTGGTGGAGTCTTTGGGTTTTCAACATAGAATATCATGTCATCTGTAAATAATGTTTGACTTCTTCCTTCCCAACTTGGACACTATTTACTTATTTATGTTGTCTGGTTGCCGAGGCTAAGATTTCTAGTAGTATGTTGAATAGTAATGGTGGGAGTGGACATCTTTGCCTTGTTCCTGACCATAGGGGAAGGGCTCTCATTTTTCCCCACTGAGGATGATATTAGCTGTAGTCTTTATGATACTGAGGAATGTTCCATCTATCCCTATGTTGTTAAGGGTTTTTATCAAGAAAAGATGCTATACTTTTTCAAATGCTTTTTCTGCATTTATTGAGAGAATCACATGATTCTTATCTATTCTTTTATTAACGTGGTATATCACATTGATATGTGAATATTGAACCAGCTGTGTAGCCCAGGAATAAATCTCACTTGGTCATGGTGAATAATTCTTTTAACATACTGTTGGATTTGATTTACTAGTATCTTGAGAATTTTTTTGCATCTGTGTTCACCAGGGATGTTAGCCTATAATTCTCCTTTTTTGTGAGGTCTTTGTCTGGTTTTGGAATCAAGGTAGTGCTGGGCTCATAGTAAGAGTTTGGAAGTTTCCCTTCCACTTCTGTTTCTTGGAACAATTTGTGAAAAATATGAATTCTTTAAAATATCTGTTAGAATTCCCTAGGGAAGCCATTTGGCCCTGGACTTTGGGAGATTTTTGATTACTGATTCAATTTCCTTGCCAGTTATTTAGCTGTTCAAATTTTCTAATTCTTCATGTTTTGGTTTTGGTAGTTTTAATGTTTCTAGGAATTTGTGCATTTCTTCCATATTTCCTAGTTTGTTGGTATAAATTTTTCATAATATTCTTTAATGATTATTTGTATTTCTGTTGAGTTGGTTGTGATTTTTCCTCTTTGTGACTTTTACTTATTTAGGCCCATTTACTTTTCTTTTTGCTAAGTCTAAGGAGTTATCAATTTATTTTTTTCAAAGAAAGAGCTCCTGGTTTCATCGATCTGTTCTACTATTTTTTGTTTATATATCATTTATTTCTGCTCTTTATTAGCTTCCTTCTACTGGCTTTAGGCTTCATTTGCTGTTCTTTTTCTAGTTCTTTTAGGTGTAAGATTAGGTTGCTTATTTGAAATTTTTCTTCTTTTTTTTAAAAAAATATTTATTTATTCATGATAGTCACAGAGAGAGAAAGAGAGAGAGGCAGAGACACAGGCAGAGGAAGAAGCAGGCTCCATGCACCGGGAGCCTGACGTGGGATTCGATCCCAGGTCTCCAGGATCGCGCCCTGGGCCAAAGGCAGGCGCCAAACCGCTGTGCCACCCAGGGATCCCAAATTTTTCTTGCTTCTTGAGGAAGTCTTGTATTGCTATGTACTTTCCTATTAGGACCACTTTTGCTAAGTCCCAAAGGTTTTGGACAGTGGTGTTTACATTTTCATTTGTTTCCATGTATTTTGTTTTCAATTTCTTTATCTTCCTGATTAACTCACTCATTCTCTAGTAGAATCCTTTTAGCCTCCATGCATTGGTAGTTTTCCAAATTTTTTTCTTGTGGTTGACTTCAGGTTTCATAGTGTTTTGATCAGAAAACAAGTATATGATCTCAGTCTTTTTGTACTGGTTGAAGCCAGATTTGTGACCCAGTATGTGATCTATTCTGGAGGATGTTCCATGTGTACTCAAAGTGTCAAAATACTTTTTTTTTTTTTTTTGAAGGATGAAATCTTGTGAAAGTATCTGTTAAGTCCATCTGATCTAGTGTGTCATTCAAAGCCGGTGTTTACTTATTGATTTTCTGCTTGGATTATCTGTCTTTTGCTGTAAGTGAGGTGTTGAAGTCCTCTACTATTATTGTATTATTGAGTTCCTTTATTAATTGTTTTATATAATTGGGTGCTCCCGAGTTGTAGGCATAAATATTTACAATTGTTACATCATCTTGATGGATAGACCACTTTAATTATGATACAATGCCTTTCTTCATCTCTTGTTATACTCTGTTTTAAAATCTAGTTTTTCTGATAAAAGGAGGGCTACTTGGGAAACCTGGGTGGCTCAGTGGTTTAGCGCTGCATTTGGCCCAGGGTGTGATCCTGGAGACCCGGGATCAAGTCCCACCTCAGGCTCCCTGCATGGAGCCTGCTTTTTCCTCTGCCTGTGTCTCTGCCTCTCTATCTCTGTGTGTGTGTCTCTCATGAATAAATCTTTAAAAAGGGGGTGTGGTACTCTGGCTTTCTTTTGATGTTTATTAGCAGGATAAATGGTCCTCCATCCCTTTACTTTCATTTTTTTTTTTCATCCCTTTACTTTCAATTGGGAGGTATCCTTAGATGTAGGACGAGTCTCTTGTATTCAATATATAGATGGGTCTTGTTCTTTTTTTAAAAAATCTACTCTGATACCGGATGTCTTTTGATGGGAGCATTTAGTCTGTTTACATTCAGAGTGATTATCGAAAGTTAAGAATTTAGTGCCATTTTGTTACCTGTAAAGTTGGTGTTTCTGGTGGTGGTCTCTGTTATTTCTAATCAATTGCCTTTGGTCTTTTCTCCCCTACTCAGAGTCCCTTTAATAGTTCTTTTAGGACTGGTTCATGAACTCCTTTAATTTTTTTCTGGGAAACTCTTTATTTCTTTTATTTGGAATGACTGCCTTGTTGGATAAAGTGTTCTTGGCTGAATATTTTTCCCATTCAGACTATTGACCATATCCTGCCATTGACTTCAGCCCTGTGAAGTTTCTTTGGTCAGGTCTGCTGCAAATCTCATCTGTATTCACTTGTTGGTTGTTTTTTTCTTTTTCTTTTTCCCCTTACTGCTTTCAGGATTCTTTCCTTGTCTTTACATTTTGTGAATTTGACTGTGATATGCCTCGGTGATTGTTGATTTTGTTGAATTTAATGGGAGTTCTCTATTCTTGGATTTTGATGTCTTTGTCCTTCTCCAGATTAGGAAAGTTTTAAGCTATAATTTTCTCAAAACTTCTGCCCCTTTCTCTCTTTTCATCTTCTGGGACTCCTGATATGGATGTTATTATGTTTTAAGAAGTTGCTGAATTCCCTAATTTCATGAGCCAATACCTTTCTTGCCCTCTTCTTTTCAGCCTCATTATTTTATATGATTTTATCTTCTGTATCACTGATTCATTCCTTAGCTTCATCCATCCTCATTGTAAAGGCATCCATTCAGATTTGCATCTTGGTTACAGCATTTTCAATTTTGGTCTGACTAGATTTTAGTTATTTTATCTCTGTAGTAAGGGATTCTCTAGTGTCTTTTATGTTTTTTTTTTTTTTTTCAAGCCCAGCCAGTATCCTTGTAAGTGCTGTTTTAAATTCTAGTTCAGACATTTTACTTATATTTGTATTGATTAAATCTCTGGCTATCACTTCTACTTCCTGTTAGTCTCTTCAGGTAAATTCTTTTGTCTTGTAACTCCGTCCAGGAAAAAACAACCTAGATCTCAGGTGTGTTTTGGTCTGCTTGTTAAAAGAAACTAGATCCAAAAAGCAAAAGTAAATAGGAAGCTAGATCCTCTTTCTCCTAGAGCTGAAGCTTTGCAGCACTCTATGATCAGGAGACTTAATGTGTACAAGGGGTTTGTGCTGGTCTTCAGGGGAAAAGATCTGTTGCACTGATACTCAGGCTTGCTTGCCCTGGCAGAGATGCACCTACACGGTGTGGGGGCGAGGGGCAGGGCTAGTGTAAGAGGCCCAGTCTCCACTTGGTAGTGACCTTTAGTTCACTGAAGTTTGTTACTGTTGATGGGCAGGGGGCAAAATGGCATCACCCCACTCTTGGACCTGCCACTCTTAAAGCTCTCATAGAAGGCTCTGTCAAATCCATGACTTCATTCTGTGTCTGAGTTGTCTGCCTGCCAGGTAGCATAGTACTCATGGATTTTTTTTTTTATCTCAGTAACCTGACTTTGTTTCTAAACTCCAAATTATAGGGACTCACATGGCACAGCCCTGTGCTGATCCTCTGGGGGAGGGTCTTCCTGCATTTTTGCTGTTTACCAGTTTGACTCCAGGAAATGGTCCCATGACTGCACAGTGGCTTGCAGTTGAAAGCAAAGCAGAAAGCCAGCACTGTGGCTCTGCCTACAGTTGGCATCCATACTCCTATGCCTGGGAACAATGAAGCACATTGGTCCCATTCATTCTTCTGTCCCCAGGGAGGCCTTGCTGTCACTCCCAACTGCACTCCAAGCAGGGGAACTATTTCTCCTATGCAACTCAGGGGGATTTTCAGACAACAATATCTACTCCGAGGTCTCCACTCTCCTTCCCTATAGGAGCACTACTAGGATAGCAATGACCCTGGCAATGGCAGACTTCTGAAACTTCATATTGTGTTCTCTGAATATAGTACCTTGTGGTAGCCAGCATAAGCAGGGTTCTCTCTCCTTTGCAGCACATGTAGTTATTTCCCCCAAATCAACTCTCTGCAGCTCCTATCTCCCACAATTCTACTTGAAGACTGATAGTTTTGTTCTCTCAGTCCTCAGAATGATTTCTCGGGTGTTCAGAATGAATTTATAATGATCTAGCTGTGTTTGAGGGATGAATAAAGCTTAGAGTCCTTCTATTCCTTCATCATCTTAACTTCTCTGTGAAATTATAATGTACTTTAAATGAAGTTAATACTTTAATTTTTTTAGAACACATGATAGCTATTGATATGACTTGCTGATTTATTATATCAGTATGGGGTACCTGCCATCTTCTAAATGGCTAGATAAAATGCTGGGGCTAGAGTCCTGAGCAAAACCAGATATGGTCCCTGCCCTACTTGGGTTTACAGCCTATCGTGAGATAGAAAAGCTAAGTACCCAAAAGCTGCAAAGCAGAAACTGTGACTTGCTAGTTACAAAATGTGCTGCACTCATATTAAGAATACAGTAGTAGACACCAGGAGTAATAAGTGTAAATATACCTTTAAACTATAAGTGAGTAGTAATATTGGTAATACTATTAGTGAATTTCACAAATAAGTATATTTATTTTAATATATGGTTAAGTAGGATGGTGCATAAAACATGTAGTCTATGATTGGCAAATCAGAACAAATCGTAGTCTTATTTATGTATAATTGTATGCATATTTACAAGTATTATTTAAAGAGAAATTACCGTTTGGGGCCATAATCAGTTTTCATCCCTAATGTCACCCATTATCCTCAAAAGTGAAAGTTTGCTACCATTATTATGATTGGATATATACTCTAAGTATCAGTACTATTCCCTGAGATGTTCTGCTTACGTGATATAGGCTTGATTTTTAATTTGGGTATATCTCTCGTACTGACACTTAGATGTTTAGAACATAAAAATTAGCTAAGTGACTTCAAATGTTAAAATTATAGATCCTCAAAACTTAGTAGAAATTTCATCCCCTCCCGAATTCTATTCTAGGTCTACAAAGTTTCACTATGATTTGAAACTCTTTTGTTCCTAAATTATTCATCATTAATCCTTTTTTTCATCATTAATCATTTTAAATTAAATTGAATCATCTTATATTAAACACTTGCTCTGTTCACAAAATAGCTTTCAAAGTTTTCAAACTTTGTGTATTGTTGGAAATTATCTGGTAATTTAAAAGAACACCACAACCTAGTAGCATTTATAGAATCAAGTATAGAAGTGCCTAGATGGGTAAACCATTAGGTGCTACTATTGTTACAGACAGGTTTTAAATACATTTTTCTACATAAATTTACAAATAACTTGTGTTAACTCTAAACATACACATTTGAGAATGAAAAAAATCTGTTTATAAAGTGATTATTATTCCTGCTTGGATTTGCTAATTAGCTTTATTGAAGTCAATTTTTTTCTTAAGAGTTGAGAACACTGTTAATGGACTAACACGTATTGATAACAATTTTAAATAATATACCCTTTAGTAAAGAAATAGTTAATAAAATCTAAGAGAAAGTTAAACTATGAAATTTTATTTTAAAGAGGAAATTTCTGATAGTTATGTTTTGAGAAAAAGTACAGCTTGAGAAAGACTTGTTCTAGAAATAGCAAATAATAGAAGAAAAATTGACAGCTTAATGAATATATTTTCATTATGAGAGACCTAATTCAAAATCCTAATCCTTAAGTAAAATTGGAAAATAAAATACACGAGAAATGGACACTTGCTCAAGGCACTTCACTGTTTGAGGTAAAAGATACTTTATAGAGATGCTTATTTAATGATTTCATGGTCTCTATTAGTCTCTTCTTTGTGAAAATAACCAAATCCTTCCATGATTTGCTTCGATTCTTATTATTACTGAATTTTCTAAGAAAGTGGTCACTCCTGGCATCCTCTGTAGCTTAGCTGAGTCTTTTATCCTTGTTAATGTCTTCCTGGATAATTTGTTAGGCCTTTTTGGAAGGACTGCTTTCTTATCCATAGTATGATTACATATTTGTTAATGCTTTCTAAAAGTGTCCTCTGTCTCATTATAATTTGAGTTTATTTGGAATTTGTATTTCAGACCAAAATGCTTTGAAGATGCAGAATTTGACATACTTGAAAACTATGTATTTAGCTCTTGAAGTGTGCACTGGGGCAGAGGTTGGGAGGAAAAATGGACTGCACCGTACAACACTGGCAGCTGGGTGGGATTTTTTTCAGTCTCTATGAGCTTTAACCTATACAATTAGTTTCGGACAAAATGATGGAGAGATTTTGGCAACTTGGAACACTTATTTATTGGATTAGATATTTTTCATACTATCTCTGATCACCTAAAAGGTAATGGGCACTGGGACTCTTTCTTCTGCTACTGGGAAGCTTTCCTAATATAAGAATTACCTGTATATAAAAGACAGACAAACCACACACTTTTGGAGCAAATGCTTTTCAATTCATGTGATTTGAAATAATTTAATTTTTAATTTAATCTGAATGTATTTGATTCACTTTCATTTATTATGCTAAATGATAAATATGGATTTCTATTCTTTTACATTTTTACTATTATGCTGTATTAGAAACTTTTAAAAAATAGGTGCTATGGAGCAAGCACTATTAAACTACCATCTCATTGAACAATACCATTTCTTTCAACAGTAAATGTAAATACTATTATTCATTCAGAGATGAGGATTTTGGGATATAACTAAATGACCAAATACTTGGCTAGTAAGCAATAGATTAGAATCCTTCTGTTGGACTCTTCCTTAAACTCTTTTTTGCTACATAGGGGTCATTTGATTCTCCAAGGACAAATATGTTATTTTTGTTCATTTTATTAATCAACACTTTCATTTTCTTAAACATTCTTATAACTATTTTCTCAAATATTTAAAATCATTAGGGCTCAACTAACACATTAATACAAATTTTTGGTTTGAAATGCAGAGAAAAACCCAACAATACGCTAAATGCAAGTTTCAGAAAGAATAAAGATAAATGAGGAAATACATAACAGAAAACACAAAATAAGCAGGCCTTATGGTTGATACTTATCAAGATTTTGATAAAAAACCTTTGAATAAGGTGAAGATCTATATAATTAACATCACAGTTTAAAATGAAGATAAAGCAATTATGGATGGTTGTGCATCAAGAAATTTGGTACCAATCTTTATGAAGCAGAAACTTCAGAAGATGCAAAAAAGAAATAAAAACATGTGAAAACATCATTGAGACACAATTGCAGTCTTGGAATTATTTAGGGACCAAAATAAAAGTATAGAAAAAAACCTAGGAAGCATAAGGAATTTTTAAAAAGAATGACTTTGTATTACTGATAATGCACAAAGAATTCCTTTTAAAAAAGCATTAACCCATAAAGGAAACCTTATTTAGTTCAATAAAGTAAAAATAATGCAAATAGTATCAAATAATATAAAGAGATAATAAAACTAAAAAAATTCTCACAAATGTTTTCTATCTGGTAATTAAAAGCTTTTGCAGTATTGCTTAAAAGTAATAAAAACACTACATATCAGACTCCACAGAATACAATTATAACAATAATTAGGGCATTATTCATAACTAAATGCTGAATTAATAGAAATAAGAGTGAAAATACTCATTATACAAAGCATTCTGAAAAGGAATGAAAGATGAAAAAAACAGAAAAATACAAATTAGTAAGAATCAACTATCAGCTAATCTAATCAAGAGAATTAAAAGGGAAAGGCAAAAAATAAGAACTTGAAAGACCAAAAACACTGAAACCCAGGAAATTAAAAATGAGTCTGGTTTGCATATTTATCTATAAATAGCAGAAACTTAAATGAATTAGATAATTTAAGAAAAATTACTAACCTTGACCTAGCAGATAAAATTAATCCAGACTAATTCCCACAGACTATGGAAATTTATCAAAGACCCTTAATCACATACCATCCTAGACTGACACTCTGTATAAAAACAAAACCAAAAAAACAGCAGGACAAAACTGTATCATAGGGAAATTGTACATATTCAACAGGACCCAGATAACATCAATAGTATTAAAATGATTTCAGAGTATGAAAAAGAAAAACTCCAAATATATTTTGAAGACAGGAAATGTTGATACCTATGTAACAAAATTGACAAAGTATTAAAACTGGAGATTGCTGAAAAATCCTAAATATTAGCAAATTGAATTTTTGCTTATTAAGAAATGATAAACCATGACCAAACTTATAGAAATGTGAGGATGATTTACTTATTAGGGAATTAATTAATTCACGTATTCGTAAAAGAAATAACACTTCCACTTGCTAAAAAGGCATTCAACAAAATCTAATACCTACTCCTAAAAAAAAAAATAGACAAAAAGTTAAGGAACTATTCGTTGATTTCTCTTCCATTAACATGGTAAAATCTATATATCTTAGTCCAAAAATCAGCATCTTTTAAAAATGAGGAAACATTAAATATTTTCCATTAGAGTCATGAAAAAAAGTATGCATGTTAGCACCAGTATGATTTTAACGATTGCTTTGTAGATGTTAGTTACATACATTAAGGCTAAAGAAATTAAGGGAGGCATGAGCTCTGGAAAAGGAGAGCAAATTATCTCTACTGTTAAATGATACAATAACTTTGAACAAAAACAAAGAGAATCAATGCTTAGAAGTATTTATTGGACTAACGGGATATAAAAGTAACATAACGACCAAGAGCTTTTATGTAGCTAACTATATTAGAATATACAACGGAAAAAAAAAAAAAAAGGTTGAGGATAGTAATGTGAACCAGAAGAAAATAAAATCTAGAAAGGTTTCAACCATACATGAATATCATAATAGATGGGAATAAACGAGCATTTGTGTTCCTAGAATAGTTCAGCCTCATAAAGATTTAGTTCTCAATATATAAATTAAATGCAATTGTAGTAAAAACTATAGGAAAATAATCAATAGGATAACTTTGAAAAAGTAGAAAAGAGTTAATTGCAAACATTCTGATATATATGAAGTCTTTATTAAAACAGTAATAATGAAAATAATATGTATTTGGCACATGGCTAGATCAATGGAGTAGGATGGAAATCAAGAAATAATTCCTTAAATGTGCTTATATGATAAAGTTGGCTTCTAAGATACCTGTGGTGTAGGAAAGCCACACTAAAAAAAAAAAAAAAAAAAAAAAAAAGGTGAAGTGGATAGCCACTTAAAAAAGCGTCAGAAATCCATAAAACGAAACCATAGATTTACTAGTGGAATCTTTTAATCTTGAAACATGGAAAATCTCTAATATTCAAAATTCAGTATCAGTAACAAATCAGACGGGTGAATACATTAATTTTCAAGGTCTGTGTAAATGGGAGGAGTAAGAGGAGCTCCATAAACAAAATGATGGACAAGAAAAAAAAAATTTCCCCCTTTTTTTGTTCAAAAAAGATTATTTCCAAACTTTTAGGTCTTAAAAATTGAGAAGACCATATATAAACAGATAAAAGGGAGCTGAATTATGAGGATAAATTCAGAGAAAAGAAAGGCAAATGACCCATAATAATATGAACACAGGCTCATGTCAGTTATATGAAAAGAAATGTAAATCAAAATTACGCTTAAAAACCCCACATCTTCCTATCAGATTGGCACAACTCCAAAAACTTGACCACACACTTAGCTGGCACAGCTTTGGAGAATAATTATATTCCTGTGTTGCTGATAGGCATGAAAATTACACAAATCCACTATAGGATTTTTAGCTCTATCAGAAAGCTAACATATATATATATTTTTTTCTTTAACCCACTGATTGGAATCCACCCTTAGGGTAAGTCTCCACAAATATGAGGCAAAATATACACGACTTCTCATAGAAGTCCCATCTTTTGAACTTAACATCATAAGCACCTATCAAAAGTGGGCTGTGGTACACTGTCAAGGTGATGACTTTATGTAAATTTAGGTGGGCTTTTGTGTGTGTGTGTGTGTGTGTGTGTGTGTGTGTGTGTTTAGATCTAGGAGTAATTCTGTCTTTATCACTGTGCATTTTGATGCTTTTGCTTAATTCTCTGGAAAACTAATAATTTTTTATTCCCAGATTTTTGTGCTTTATTTTTTTTTACATGTTATCTTAGTTTGTAATCTCTCTTTCTGTGCATTTTGGATACATTTCTCAAATTTACCCTCTATACCATTGATTTGATTTTCTGTAATCAAATCCAATTGGGACTACCTCCAATGTGGATTTTTATTATGCCACTCTTAAGCTGCCAGCCCCCTTTCCATCTTAACTCAGTCAGTTTTATCCTTAAGGCTTCTTGATTCTGCTTCCTATAACTCATTTCCTCTTGCATTATTTTGAGCACAACAAGCTGCTGCTTACTTTAAAAAAAAAAAAAAAAGGATATCTATTCTTTGGTGAAGGTTATTTTCAAAGTTATTTTTTTCCTGGGACTATTAAGTATAATTTGCTTTTTGTTTATACTGGGTAGTAATTCATAGATGTATTTTTATTTTCCTTGTCTGGGCAGAGTGTTTGCCCTCAGGGTAGATGCCATGTTTCACAGCTCCTGTCACTATTTACTTGAATGGTAGGTGGTTTATCTTCTTATATCTCAGCCTGAAGCACCACCCTAAGCTTGATTTGCAATTCGTGAAGTAGTTCTGTAAACTGAGCTTCCATCATCTGCTGTTTCAATGCTAAGTTTCTCCTGTTCCAATATTCACTTACTGTTGGAATTCTTTGAACATAAAATGCTATATCCTTGCTTCTTTCCCAATACTGCTCCTTGCTTTTTTCAATTCTATACTGCTGAATATAACATTTGAATCAACATAGTTCTACTTAGGTATAAAAGGGAAAAAAGCCAATAACATGTTGGAGACAGAGCTGTTCACTGTGTTCTGAATTTTCATGCATATCCTCTCTTTTGGTGGGGGTGGGGGGATGGTTATTTCATTCAAAATGTGGATGTTTTATATATAGTACAAGAATGTGTCATGACTTATTAAGCAGAAATCTTGCCCAGATTTAGGCCCACAGCCTTTCCTTAGCTTTACTTAGGTTATTGTTAAATAACTGTTAGCTCTTCTGCAATTCTTAGGTAATACAATAGTAGGAAACTTGTCTTGTCTTGTCTTGTCTCCCTTCCTTCCTTCCTTCCTCCATTTGTTCTCCTTTTCTTCATTTTTAAATGAAAAGAGATTAATACAAACTTTGTGATTAAAAAGTGCACCTGACTTTTCCCTTGACTCTACAGACCATCTAGCTGGGTACTACTAGTCAGATCCTCACTTGAAAATTATGTTAATATTTGTAGCCTGTTGGCTGGCTCTGAGTCTAGCAGGTATTTGTCCACTGTGACTTTGCTACACTTGAAATTGTCCACTTTCAGTACCTGTTTTTGTACCTCACATATGCAGTACAAGAAAAAAAATTTTTATTTACATCTTAATCACACATACTCAAATATAATAAAAGGGGCAGTCATTTGTCAGTGCCAACCTAACTTCTAAAGGACAGCTTTCCTAATACACATATATATGTATATATATGTATAAACACACATTCTAAAATACATTAGTAAAATTCATATTTGAGGCCATTCCACAGTGTCAAACTAATAGCAACAGTAAAACATTACATTTAAATAATCCAATTAAAAGTGACAGCTTTTTTTTTTTTCCAAAATTAAGATTTGCTGTGGACGAAGAGAAGTTCCAAAGTGTAAGTTTTGGGACTGAAGCTGCAAATCTGCTGAGCTCAGAGTACAGTTGCAGATGGCATTAAGGTATTCCATTACTCTGTGAAGAATAGAAACTGGATTTGCAATATTCCCACTATCCACCCATGGAGGAGCCACCAAGAACTAGTATTAGACATACAGTGGGATGAGGAGACCAAAAACACCTATGGAGAACAGGGAAAGTCTTTACACAGAGACAGTTGGACACAGAAGGGAGAGGGTGAGGAATGAAACTTAAAAGAACCTGCCCAGTTAAAGCTGAGTCTCTAACTCAAAATATAAAAACCTCTTGGTAAATGACTAAGAAAGTTACTTTAAAAAATAAGCAATTCAGAGGTTATTGTGGAAAAATAAAAATATTAGAACAACCTAAAAGTAAATGGAAAATGTATATAGGAATCTTCAGGAGTTCACAGAAGTTTATGAATATGTTTGTATACTACCTACTTGCAAAGAATTAAAAAAAGCAATACAAGTAGGAACAAAGCTAGAATGGTTGTAGAACAGGAGCTTTTTCTGCAGCAATATTCAGCATCTATTCCTCAGCTTCCAAAATGTCGAGACACCATTAAGGAGGCATCAGCAGCAGAGGAGTCTCCCTGATTTGGTTAAGTCATAGGTGGCTCTTTCTCCTGGGGATCCAGAGGCAATTACCCTGGCAGCAGTTGTGGCATTCTTGATTCCAGCATATTCTCCAGAGGTAATAGCTCTTATGGAGCAGTGGGTCTGCTAAGTATTTTTACGGAAATCATTACCATTAGGAGTAGAAAAGTCTATGGTATGTTGAGGTGTAAAAAAAAAAAAAAAAGTGTTACCTGGAATTAAGTGGAATGAGATGTCTTTTTAAGGCTAGTCTTGGGCTGGGTGACGGGCACTGAGGGGGGCACTTGATGGGATGAGCACTGGGTGTTACTCCATATGTTGGCAAATTGAACACCAATAAAAAATAAATTTATATATATTAAAAAAAAGGCTAGTCTTTGGTAGACTAAGAGCTCTTGGTAGACCAAGCATACAAGGGCTGGCTCTTTCTCAAAAAAGTAAAGAAATTAAAGAAAAAAATAATATCACACCTTGGCATGGTCAGAGACTGAGTAGGACCATAAAATAAAATGTTATTTTTTGTAATTGAAAGCCTTACTCAACTGGAAATTAGATGCATAGCTAGAATCTGTTCATTGAATTGCAGTGTAAGTTCAATTCACAGCTTTGCCAAATCCCTTCTACAAATGTCAAGACATTTATTGGGGGAGAGAAGGCTCCTGAAAATAAGGATAGGGACATATAAATACGTTTAGAAATAGCTAAGCCCAAACACTAAGACTCTTGTGAGCTTCCTTAGATAGCAGAAGCAGCCTCTTCAGTAACTGAGAGCGCTGTCCTACCTTGGGTGGTAACTTACTACCTTACCTGAGAAGAATACCTGTCAGAGGTAGTCCAGTTTTTTCACACCTCCAAGTTTAGCTCCTCTCATCTTCAGAATGTGTAACTCAAATTGTAGTGGTCATGTGTGTGTATATTTAAAATTGACATGTAGTCTTAGACATGCTTAACCATTTTACTTAGAGTGATCAGAAATGTTTAGAGATTACTATGAAACAAGTTTAAAGAAGCCCATCAAAGGCCATACCTTATTCTGGAAGGCCAGAGAGAAGGAACAGTGTGAGCATTAGTTAGAAAAATCAGAGTAAGAATGGATAGCCAGTTAAATAATTGTTGGTAAACTGGAAAATCAAAAGAGCTAGAGAAGATTTAAGTAAAAACACCATTAATGAAAGAGAAGGAGAAAGGAAGGGGGAACCTTTTACCAGCTTGAGATTATATGTGATTTTCAAACGACCATATAATCATTTAAAAAATAACTGTATAACACACTACAAAAGGAGAATAAATTTTAAAAATCCATATAATCTTCTTGAAGTTAAAATAATTAAATTTGAATGTAATAACAAAGGATTAGTAATCTGAGCTGAAAGAGTTTGATTAATCTGGACAAGATCACACGATAAAACTGGCAACAGTCAGAAATCAAATACACATCTGCTGCTCCTGAATTTTGCACCATCAAAGTAAGAAGGTGGAGTTCTGTCCCCATATGCACAATTTCCCCCTCTATTAGCCTTCTATGTCACAATTAACGTGTGTGTGGTGTGTGTCTGTGTGTGTGTGTGTGTGTGTATATATATATATATATATATATATATATATATATATATATATTTATTTATTTATTTGAAAGAGAGAACATGCACGAGCAGGGAGGGTGAGGGTGGAGAGGGGCAGAGGAAGAAGGAGAAGCAGGCTCTCCACTGAGCCGGGGATTCCATGCAGGGCTTGATCCGAGGACTCCAGGATCATGACCTGAGCCACCCAGTACCCCTAACTTGGAATACCACAATGGTATATTTGTTTCAACATATAAATATTTATTGAAAAAACATCATCCCAAATTTATAGTTTAAAATAGAATTCATTCTTGGTGTATATTCTGTGGGTTTGGGCAACTATATAATGACATATGTGTATTATTATACTACCATACAACAATCATTTCACTGGCCTAAAATTCTCTAGGAATAGAGGTGCACTTCCTGAACTTAAGAATAATTTCTGAAAAATCTTAGAGCTAATAAAACATGTAATGGTAAGAAATTTGAAGCTCTCACCTAGAGATTAGCAACAAGGCCTAGATTTCCCTCCTCAGCAATCCTTCCAACAGCCTACTAGAAGTCCTGACTAGGGCAATGACAAAGAAAAGGAAATAAAAAAAAGGTATACAGATTGTGAAAGAAGAAACAAAACTGCTTATGGATGACACGATTGACTATGTAGAAAAGCTGAAAGAATCAACCTCAAAATTCCTGTCACTTGCAATTATTCCTTTAATTGCAATTATAGCAAGGCTGCAGGAGTTAACATTCAAAAGTTAATTGCTTTCCTTTATAAAACATGGATAGGCAAGTGGAATTTGAAGTTAAACACATTGCCTTTTACATTAGCATAACAAAATAAATACTTAGATATAAAATAACAATAGGTATAAGATCTACCTGAGGAAAATTACAAAAATGTGATAAATAACTAGAGACATTCCATGTTCATGGATAGACTGACTCAATTTTGTCAAGGTCTCAGTTCTGATCAACTTGATCTACAGATTGAATTGAATCCCAGTCAAAATCCCAACAAGTTATTTTATGGATATCAACAAAAAAAGTTTCTAAATGTTATATGGAATGGCAAAAAACAGTACTCTAGGCAACACAATACTGTATGATTGAGTCTGCTTTTGAAGCTCTCTATTGAATTTTTCAGTTCAATAGGTGCATTCTTCTGTTCCAGGATTTCTGCGTGGTTCTTAGATTATTATTTTTTTAATTAAACTTCTCATTTTGTTCATGGATTGTTTTTCTGATTTGGTTTAATTGTTTGTGTTCTCTTGGATCATACTGAGTTTTTTGAAGATTATCTTAGTTTCTTTGTCAGGCCATTTGTAAATCTCCATCTCTTTAGAGTCAAGTACTGGAGATTTATTAGTTTCTTCTGGTGGTATGATGTTTGATTCTTCATGATAGTCTTTCATTGATGTCTGTGCATTTGAAAGAGAAAAACTCCCTGACAGGCTTTGGTTTGGCAGGTAAATATATCCTATCAAATTCTGGGATGATGAAATTGTCTTTGGGATCCCACTCAAATTGGATTGTGGCCAGGTCACATGGCTGCTGCTTAGCCCACAGTGGGGTTTGCTGTTGTTGGACCTATTACTAGGGGTTTGGGTAGTTGTGGATCCTGTTTAGTCAGAATAGAAGAGACTGTCTCCAGTACTTTGGTCAGTAGACCTAGTGATGGGCCAGTGACACACTTCAAAATCTGCAATTGGGTTCACAGATGGTCCTACTTTTACCAGGTGGGGGGAATGTAGCTTCTGCTAGCTCCCTGGGAGGACTCCTACCAGGTCACTGCATGGGTTGTAAGGCAGTCAGGACTGGCCCAGAGATGTCACTGAGTGGAACCGGAACTAAGTCATGGGTGGGAATGAGATCTGCAAGACTTCCTTCAGGAGCACAGTAAAATATCTGTGTGTTCCTTCCCTGGGTGGGTAGTACTGCTCTTGGACTGACTTAGGGACTGGTTCACAGGCTGCTACAATGTACACAGGATCAAGATTTTACCCAAAACGTGGTTGGGCAGTACTCCTCCTAGATCCCTTGGCAAATGGTGCTGGTATCAGGGCCAAGACCAAACAGAGCTGTGATTAATTCCTCTAGGATATGGGGCTGCTTCCAGGTTTGTATCCAAGACCATATTGGCAAGCCTACCTTCTTGGCATAGGCCGGCCTTTTCAAAATGACCCTGCAGTATTTTAGGCTCCACTAGGGTTTTGCAAGCTCCTATCTAGATCCCAAAGCACTCCCTCCCCACCAACTTAGTTGAAACTATTTTTTAAATTTCTCTTCATGTGTCTTTGATCTATGTGTTACTTCAAGTATGTTATTTAGTCCCAGTATTTTGGGATTTTTTTTCATGTGGATATTCCACGTTAGCTTGGGAATAATGTATATTCCTATTGTGGTTGGATGAAGTTGTCAAGAGATGGCAATTATATCCAGTTGATTGATGGTGCTATTCAGTTTAACTATATACTTACTGATGTTATGTTGACTGGATATGTATATTCTTGGTAGATATGTCTTTACATCTCCAACTATCACAGTATGGATTCATCTGTTACTTTTATCATTCTGTCAGTTTTTGTCTCAATTTATTTGATGCTCTATTTTTAGATATGTGCACATTAAAGATTCTTTATTTTTTAAACATTTTATTTAAATTCATTTAGTTAACATGTAGTGTATTATTAGTTTCAGATGAGTTCAGTGATTTCTTAGTCTTATATAACACCTAGTGCTTATTTTGTCATGTGCCTTCCTTAAAAACCGTCAATGTTACCCTGTCCCCCCAATCTCCTCCCTTCCAGCTACCCTCCGTTTGTTTCCTAGGATGAAGAGGCTTCTGTGGTTTGTCCACCTGTCTGATTTTGGCTTATTTTATTTTTCCCTTCCTTCCCTTATAATCCTCTTTTGTTTCTTAAATTCTGCCTATGAGGGGCAGCCCAGGTGGCTCAGCAGTTTAGCTCCACCTTCAGTCCAGGACTTGATCCTGGAGACCTGGGATGGAGTCCTGTGTGGGGCTCCCTGCATGGAGCCTGCTTTACCCTCTGCCAGTGTCTCTGGCTCTCTCTCTCTCTCTCTCTCTCATGAATAAATAAATAAGATCTTAAAAAAATCTGCATATGAGTGAAACCAAATGATAATTGTCTTTCTCTGATTGACTTATTTCACTAGCATAATATCCTCCAGTTCTATCCATGTCTATATAAATGGTAAGATTTCATCCTTTTGATGATTGAGTAATAGTCCATTATATATAAATATACCACATCTTCTTTCTTCATTCTTCTGTTGATAGACTTCTGGGCTCTTTACATAGTTTGGTTGAGGTGGGCATTGCTGCTATAAACATTGGGGTCCAAGGGCCCTTCAGATCACTACATTTGTATAGTGTGGGGGTACTTTGGGATAAATACCTAGTAGTGCAATTGCTGGATCTTAGGTTAGCTCTATTTTTAACTTCTTGAAGAACATCCAATACTGTTTTCCAGAGTGTCTGTATCAGCTTGTTGTTATTCTCACCAACAGTTTAAGAGGGTTCCCCTTTCTCTACATCCTTGTACATCCCCTTTTCTCTACATCTTTGCCAACATCTCTCATTTCCTGAGCATTTTTTCATGTGTCTGTTGGTCATTTGCATGTCTTTGGAGAAATGTCTGTTCATGTCTTCTCCTTTCTTAACTGGATTATTTGGCTTTTGGGTGTTTCATAAATTTTTAATAGATCTTGGATGCTAGCCTTTTATCTGGTAAGACATTTGCAAATATCTTCTCCCATTCTATCAGCTGTCTTTTGGTTTTGTCGACTGTTTCCTATGTTGTGCAAAAGCTTTTTATCTTGATGAAGTTTTAATTGTTCATTTTTTAAAAAAGATTTTATTTATTCATGAGAGACATAGGCAGAAGGAGAATGTCTTCCCACAAGAAGCCTGATGCAGGACTTGATCCTGGATCTTGAGATCAGGACCTGAGCCAAAGGCAGATGCTCAACTGCTGAGCCATCCAGGCAGGCATCCCAACCAATAGTTCATTTTTTCCTTTGTTTCCCTTGCCTCTGGAGACGTAATTAGCAAGAAGTTGCTATGGCTGAGGTCACAGAGGTTGCTCCCTGTGTTCTCCAGTAGGACTTTGATGGATTCCTGTCTCACGTTAGGTCTTTCACCCATATTAAATTGATTTTTAAAATAATGTGTAAGAAAGCAATCCACTTTCATTCTTTTGCATGTGACTGTCCAGTTTTCCCAATACCATTTGTTGAAGAGACTGTCCTTTCTCGATTGGATATTTTTTCATGTTTTGTTGAAGATTAGTTGTCTGTAGAGTTGAAGGTCCATTTCTGGACCTTGTATTCTGTTTCATGGATCTCTGTGTCTGTTTTTGTGCTAGTACCACACTGTCTTGATGATTATAGCTTTGTAATACAGTTTGAAGTCTGGCATTGTGATGCCACCAGCTTTTTTTTCTTTTATAACATTCCTCTGGCTATTCAGAGTTTTTCTGGTTCCATACAAATTTTAGGATTATTTGTTCCAGCTCTGTGAAAAATGTTGATGATATTTTGATAGGGATTATGTTGAATGTGTGGATCGCTCTGGATAGCGTAGATATTTTAACATATTTGTTCTTCTGATCAATAAACATGGAATGTTTTTTCATTTCTTTGTTCTTCAATTTCATTAAGTATTCTGTAGTTTTCAGAATACAGATCCTTTACCTCTTTGGTTAGGTTTATTTCTAAGTATCTTACGGTTTTTGGTGCAATTGCAGATGGGATCAATTCCTTAATTACTTTTTCTTTCTCATTGTTAGTATATAGACATGCAGCTGATTTGCTGTCCTTGATTTTATATCTGGCCATATGTTGCTGAATTCCTGTATGAGATCTAACAATTTTTGGGTGGAGTCTTGAGTTTTCCACACAAAGTGTCATGTTATTTGTGAAAAGTGAGAATTTGACTTCTTCTTTGCCAGTTTTGATGCCTTTTATTTCTTTTTGTTATCTGATTGCTGAGGCAAGGACTTCTAATATTATTGTTGTGAATAATAGCAGTGGTGGGAGTGGACACTGCTGTCATGTACCTGACATTAGGGGAAAAGCTCTTGGTTTTAAAGATTCTAGGGATCCCTGGGTGGCGCAGCGGTTTGGCGCCTGCCTTTGGCTCAGGGCGCGATCCTGGAGACCCGGGATCGAATCCCACGTCAGGCTCCCGGTGCATGGAGCCTGCTTCTCCCTCTGCCTGTGTCTCTGCCTCTCTCTCGCTCTCTGTGTGACTATCATAAATGAATAAAAATTAAAAAAAAAAAAATAAAGATTCTTATGTCTTCTAGGAAAACTAACCTGTTACCATCTGATGGTTACTTTTACTTTTGAAGACTTCGTATACTTTGTAATCTGCTTTGTCTTAATGTAGCTCTTCTCGCTTTCTTTCGATTAGTGTAAGCATGATCTAGCTCTATTTCTTTACTTTTAATATATGTGTGTCTTAATGTGGTTTTTTTGTAGGAAACATATATTTGCATCTTGTGTTTTTATCTATTGAGACAATCTCTATCTTTTAATGGGTGTATAATTCCTGCTCCATCTGTGGTTTTGTTCTGTAGTTTCATTTACCTGCAATTAACTAGTCTAAAAGCAGTAATTCTCCTTCTTATGTATTGTCAGAAAGCCACTAGAAGCCTAGCACTGCTTCGCAATGCCTCTGCCATTCACCTCATTTCATCTCATCTATAGATATTTTATCATCTCACATCAAAAGTGAATATAGTACAATAGGATATTTTGAAAGAGAGAGACAACACATTCATATAACTTTCATTATGGTAAAATTTTTTATTCCTTGTACCTAATTTATAAATTAAACTTTATCATAGGTGTGTATGTAGAGGAAAGAAACATAGTGTTTGTATGGTTTGCCACTATCTGGTTTTAGCCATCTGCTGGGGGTCTTGGTGCATATCCTGTGGATAAGAAGGGACGATAGATTTTGACCATTGACGTTTAAAAGTGATTTAATTAGAAATATATACCACATTTTTTTTTTTTACTGTTTCCTATTTGTGGCCCATGTTCTTGGTTTCTATTTTTGTCTTTTTCTGCCTTTTATGTGTGTTGGCTTTTTTTTTATCTTCTGTGTTTTTTACTGAGCATTTATTAATTCCATTTTCTCTTTCTTAGCATATCAGTCATACTTTTTCTCTTAACATTTTTTTTTAGTGATTGTGTTAGAATTTGCACTATAAAATTAAAAGTAATCCAGGTCCATGTTGAAATAATATACCTCTTCGCTTAGTACAAATCTTAAAATATTCCTAATTCATCCTTCCTGTTGCTTATAGTATGGCCGTCATTCATTTTTCTTATATGTAAGTGTACATAAGCATGCGTAATTACATTGCTGTTATGACTATCTTGAACAGATAGCTATATCAGTAATTAATAAGTTTCCATTTTATGTTTAATCTTATTTGAATGGTTTTCCTTACTTTATGTAGGTATGAGTTTCTCACCTATATTATTTGCTTTCTTTCTAAAGAACTTTTAACATCTCTTGCAAGGCAGGTTTATTAGCAACAGATTCCCAATTTTTGTCTGTCAGAGAAAGTCTTTCATTTTCTTTAACTTTTGAAAAATAATTTTGTGCCAGGTACAAAACTCTAGGTATTTCTCTCTTTGTCTTACTTTTTAAAGTATTTTGCTCTATTCTCTTCTTGCTTACCTGGTTTCGGAGTATAGATACAATAGGTATGATGCATTTCTTACCACTGCATCTTGATACGTGAAGTATTTTGCCTTTGACTTCATTTAAGATTTTTTTTTCTTTAATTGTTTTCAAGTTTGAAAATACTAAGACTAGGTATTAAGACTAGGCATGATTTGGGGTCATTCATTCTGCTTGGTGCTTCTGAGCTTCATGGGTCTAAAGATTCGTATCTGACATTTGGGAACTTGTTGGGTCATTATTGTTTTAAATAATGCTTATCTTTCTCTCTCTCTGATATTCCTGATACTTATGTGCTACACTTTTTGTAGTTGTACCACAATTCTTGTATATTCTGCTTTTTTTCCTTTGCTTTTCAGTTTTAGAAGTTGCTATTGAGAAATGATAAAGCTCAGATTATTTCTCAATCATGTCCAGTCTATTAATGAGCCTATTAAAGGCAATCTTCATTTTTGTTACACATTTTTTTTATCTCTAGCATTTCTTTTTGGTTCTTAGAATGTCTATTTCTCTGCTTATATTACCCATCTGTTCTTGCATGCTATCTACTTAATCTAGTAAAGCCCTTAGCATATAATTATAGTTGTTTGAAATTCCCACCCTAATAATGCAATATCCTTACCATGTCTGGTCCTGGTGCTTGCTTTGTCTCTTCAAACTGTTTTATGCCTTTTAGTATGCTCTGTAATTTTTTTTTTTTTTTTTTTGTGAATGAGCATGGGTGGGTGAGGGGCAGAGAAGAGGGAGAGAATCATTTTTTTTTTTTTTTTGGACAGGTATTTATTTATTTTTTAATTTTTTTTATTGGAGTTCAATTTGCCAACATTTAGCATAACACCCAGTGCTCATCCCACCAAGTGCCTCCCTCAGTGCCCATCACCCAGTCACCCCAACCCCCCGCCCACCTCCCCTTCCACTACCCCTTGTTTGTTTCCCAGAGTTAGGTGTCTCTCATGTTTTGTCACCCTCACTGACATGTTCACTCATTTTCTCTCCTTGAGGGAGAGAATCTTAAGCAGGCTCCATGCCCAGTGTAGAGCCTGACATGGGGCTTGATCCCATGACACCAAGGTTGTGACCTGAGTTAAAATAGAGAGTGGGACTCAACCCACAGAGCCATCCAGGTGCCCCTTGTATACTCTGTAGTTTTTTTGTTGTTGAAATTCAGATTTGCTGTACTAGGTGAAAGGAACTCAAGTGAATAGGTCTCTAGTGGTTGGGCTGGTATGGGGAAGAGGACACATTTTATAGTCGTATGATTAGGTCTCAGTTTTGGATGAGCATTTTCTCCTGAACTATGAACTTAATCAGTTCTCTCTCTCTCTCTCTCTCTCTCTCTCTCTGTCTGTCTCTCTTTCTCTCTCTCTTTTTAAGATTTTTAATTTATTTGTTCATTACAGACATACAGAGGGAGAGATGTAGACAGAGGAAGAAGGCTTCCTGAAGGGAGCCTGATGTGGGACTTGATCCCCAGACCCCAGGATCACAACCTGAGCCAAAGCTACACTCAACCACTGAGCCACCCAGGGGTCCCAAGAACTTAATCAGTTCTTCTCAGTTTTTTTCTTGAGTACTTCCCTTCTCCCAGGTAGGTTAGGTGTTGGTAAAACAGCTTCTTCTAGGAGTGGGGTATTTGGTTAAGAGCAGAATGCTACAGCATATCTCAGAAAGGTTACTTTCTCTTTCCCCTGCTAGAAGTACGGGGGAATTTTTCTGACAGTAACTGTAAATATCTGATCAAACACCTGGAAGTTAAGATTCACAGGAGGATGGAGGCCCCTCCACTGACTTTATCACCTTGGAATTTTTTACTGATTTGTCCACATTGAAGATCCAGCAATTGGTCAACTATAGTTTAGGTTTTCCTAAACTAGGAGTGGTTTCTGTTCTACAGTTTATGCTCCAATATATTTTTTTAAAGATTTATTTATTTGAGAGAGACAGAGAAGAGAAAGAGGAGAGGAGGGAGCACACAAGCAGGGGGAGGGGCAGGGGGAGAGGGAGAAGCAGGCTCCCACTGAGCAGAGAGCCTGACATCATGGGGCTCTATCCCAGGACCATGGGATCAACCAACTGAGCCACCCAGGTGACCTTCCAGTAAGTTTTTGGATTAGGTCTATCTTTCCAACTTTGGTGCACTTTGCTTTATAACCTCATTATTCTGACAGATCAGGGAAATTTGTTGATCTTTTTTGTTTAGTGTTTTACCTGACATAGGATGGAGTGGCAACTTGTAAGCTATTTACAGTGACAGACTAGAAATCAGAAGCATCCAAACTACATTTCTTTTTCTGAAACAAAAAAAATAGAATTAATGTATTGGTGTGTAAGTAAGAGATTTCACATTTTTTTTATCTTGAAGGTATGTTTGATTAAGAAACAAATTTTTAAAGTTATACTTTCTCCACTGTATCTTCCAGATTGGTTTTCTTGCCTGAATTGTGACTAAATTCATTCTTTGCCTGAACAAAACTTCTCAGTCCATTTCAGTTAACCATTTGAATTGGAATCCTAAGGACTCTTGGCCAAAGTTTGTAGAATATCTTCAGCCACCTAATTATGTCCAATGTACAACTTCGTTTTATTTCTTGCTTGTCTAAATGCATCTGGTTTTTAAGAGCACATGTCATAGATCTACAAGTTACTTCTGTTTCATACACCCTCATGTTGAGCAATTCTTATCAAGTAAATTGATCAAGAGGAGAAAGTAGAAGTAAATAAATTTAAATGTATTAGAAACAGCCTGTATATCTTTAATTAACTTTCACTTCAGGCAAACTATTTTTGCCTCCTTGTTTTATGTACAGATGAAGTAGTATTGGCTCATTTGTCAGAATTACTTCAAAGTGGATTAAAGGATATTTTTACCTCTCTTATTTTCAGTTAATCGTCAATACTAATCTTGCCATTTTACTATCTTAAATCCTGGTTGATAAAGATTTTGACTTTATTTCTGCTCAAATTTTCAGCTATTACTTATTTAAAATACTATTTGGGGTATAGAAAGTAATAATACATTTAGTTTAACTTACTGAGATTATTTTTATTCATGTTCTTTTATTGCTCTGACTTTCCATGTTGCTTCTCTGAAGAAGGGAATTTTGTTTCACTCTTGTTAATATTTCGTGCATTGATTTCCATTTCAACAAACATTTCTCCTACATAATGATATATTTTAAAGACATTCTTAGCAATTCTGACTTGTATCTGAAGCAAATTAATGAAATTGAATGTGACAAGTCAAAGTTACTGAGCTTTTCTCTCCTTTTTCCATCTGCAGCTGAAAGTTACTGCAAAGATAACTATCTGTATTTTCATATCTTGTTAAATTTTAACTTGTGTTTGAAGGTTAGAATTACAATGATGGTTTACCAAATACAATGCACTTGTCTTTGTTGTTGATTGTCTCGGCATTTAAATACGGCTCTTGGCATTAGTAATAAGATTTTTGAGACACCCTGTTAATGTTCACCTATAAGAAATAACACAGGAGTTTACTTATCAGAAGTTTAGACTCTTGTTCCCTTTTTTTCAGACAGCAATTCTTTTTAAGGCACAGCAGAAGACAAACTCTTTTGTCTTCAATTTGTAAACTTTATGTGCATTTAGTATGAGATGAAAGCTCAAGCAAAAAATACATTTCTTCAAGTTAATAATTTTATAAAATTTGCAGAACTGAATATAGATAATGTTAGTCTGATATGTAACTACTATGTAAAAATCATACCTTTTTTCCTTATTATAAAAAAAATAGTCCTTACTGATAATCTCAACCATATTTGGTCCATTAAATCAGGCATAAAATTTAGATTTTTTTCCTGATACTATTTTGTGTGTGTGTGTGTGTGTGTGTGTGTGTGTGTGTGTGTGTGTGCGCGCGCGCGCGCACACTTATATCATTTAAATAGTGCACTTGTGATGAACACCAGGTGATGTATGGTACTGGTAAATCACTGAATTGTACACCTGAAACTAATTCTACCCTGTATGTTAAATAAGTGGGATTTAAATGAAAACTTAAAAAGTAGCATGACTTTTTGAAAACTTTTTTTTTTTTTTATGATAGTCACAGAGAGAGAGAGAGAGACAGGCAGAGACATAGGCAAAGGGAGAAGCAGGATCCATGCACCGGGAGGCCGACGTGGGATTCGATCCTGGGTCTCCAGGATCACACCCTGGGCCAAAGGCAGGCGCTAAACCGCTGTGCCACCCAGGGATTCCAAAAACTTTCTTTCTTCCAAAATGTGTTGTCTTTATGGTTTAGGTTTCTGTAACTAATGACAAAGTAAATCAAATAATCTCATTAAAAGTACTTAAAAAATTAGACAACCATTTAATATTTCTACTTGTTTAAAGAATTTTTTCCCTTTTTTGTGGGAAAATTTTTCCATTTAATTTGTCTGAACTTTTGATTACATGGTAGAAGTGATACATAAACATATTTGGTACATACATTTGGATATTAGCCAGAAGAAAAGGGCCCTTGTAGGAAAAGATAAAGCAAAAGGTTAGAAAATAATCTCCATTGTGAGGAGTCATACATACAGGTGCACCTTTCATATCTCAGGCTTCTATGTATGATTCTTAATTTGTGGTGACATGCAATGTATGGATAGTATATTCTACAAAGCTGTGGAAATGCTATGTTTTGATCCATCTTCCTCTACAACCATAATTAATGAAATGTCATGTGGAGATTTATTCCCATACCTACTTTGTAACAAAGATTTTGGTGTTTTCTCCCAAAATACTAAGAAAATATTTTATGAAATTGTTCAGTAAATTTTATTTATGTAGTCCTTTATATTTTCTATGTGATCCCAAATATGTGTTCAAATGAGTGATCGCTAACCAAAAGCACTTTTTTTTAATTTAATGAAACTGGTATCTTTGAAATTGTAGGTTTTAAATCTAGATAATACATAGCTTCAAGAAAATTTAAGTACACTTGCGTCAATATTTCTAATGCATTAAGACAAAGCTTTCAAATGTTATTTAGCTTGAATAAGGACTTTTCTTGTGAACAGTCTTTTAAAGATCTATTAAGTATTCATTTTCTTCCCAAAGCTATATTATTTCTATGTACCTAAAATGTGTATTCAACAACTTACTGTTCCAGTTATTGTGACTATGTAAGAAATTATCCCAAATCTAATATTAAAAAACACCCGTGCGTTATGATGATGCCTTGAGTGAGTCACAAAACGAGACAGGGTGTAGAGGCTATAGCTTATTTCTGATTTGTAGTGTCTGGGGCCTCAGCTGGAAAACTCCTAGGCTGAATGTTAAATTCATCTGAAGGTCTATTTACTCATAAATCTGGTGATTGATACTGTCAACTGAGGCCTCTGTTAGGAAAGGCACAAGATGGCTCTTTCATATCTGAGAATTCTATATGTAAGTCAAGTAGAAATAAAATAAAAAGGGGAGACCAGAAGAGGGAGATTCGTGTATTACAGAATCCAGAAATGTATCGCAGTATCCTCTAGAAATACTAATCTGGAGAAGTAAGGATTATTTAGGCACCAAGCCTAAATAAGATTGTGGCTTTTCTTATTAAGACGTATTAAAATGTATATTACGTAGGCAGCTCTCCATATCTGTCACTCTTGGTGTTCTCTAAGCCTGCCTTAAAATTCTCATAAAGCTTTGAGCTTTGTTTTCCTACACAATTTTATCTACTGCAAAGCTTCAAACTCAATTCCTGCTTTCTAGAGCTAGAGATAATTATACTCTAGTCCAAATCATATTTGAAATGGATTGTTTATCATTCTGTCTGCATTCATCCCATCCTGATGATAAATTTAAATTCAAAGTTTTGGTCTCAGTCCTCCTTGTTTTCTGGCTGCCCAGTCACCAAGATGAAGATGAATATAGGAAAAAATGTGGTAGCAGTGTTCTCTTAATTGCATCACATAATAAAGCAAAGTATTTGATTTATTAATTGATTAATGATGATAGGTTCAGATGCTACCTATATACCTATATAATAGTCACATTTTGAAAATGAAATGTTTTCATAAGTATCTGGTCTAATTGATAGTTTATGTCTTAAAAAATGTTAACATTTCTCTTACAGAGGTATACTAAATTAACAATTAACACTAAATAAAGCATTAAGAATCTCTGAATGGGAAAGTGATATTTGGACATAATAACTAGTTTTTCCAATTTATTTCCTATCAAATCTTGTAGTTTTATTTTATTTTATTGTAAGATTTTATTTATTTACTCATGAGAGACACAAAGACATAGGCAAAGGGAGAAGCAGGCTCCCCTGAGGGATCCTGATGGGGGACTCAATCTTGGGACCCAGATGACGCCATGAGCCAAAGGTAGATGCTCCACCACTGAGCCACCCAGACATCCCTTGTGCTTTGTGGGGTTTTTGTTTGTTTGTTTTTGTTTTGTTTTTAAGATTTTATTGATTTATTCATGAGCGACACAGAGAGAGAGGCAGAGACATAGGCAGAGGGAGAAGCAGGCTCCACGCAGGGAACCCGATGTGGGACTTGATCCTGGGACCG
Organism: Vulpes lagopus; assembly: GCF_018345385.1. Classification (NCBI taxonomy): domain Eukaryota; kingdom Metazoa; phylum Chordata; class Mammalia; order Carnivora; family Canidae; genus Vulpes; species Vulpes lagopus. The sequence continues at coordinate 76,963,409 of NC_054827.1, read as the reverse complement.
TGGGATCACACCTTTAAGCCAAAGGCGGATGCTCAACTGCTGAGCCACCCAGGCATCCCAGTCCCTTGTACTTTGATTTTTAAATTTGACTTTTGCTCTTAATTTTCTTAGAAGAAAATAAATAACCAGAAGTAGTGTATTTGTTTTAAAACCATCTAATTCTGAAAATAGAAAGTATTAGAATGAATAGACTAACACCGGTTAATAAATCACTTCTGAGCTTATCAAGATTAAAAATAAAAGTACTTATCAATGAAATATACATTGCCAGTTGTCTTTTAAATATTTTTAATTGAGGGTCTGTGTGTGTGTGTGTGTGTGTGTGTGTGTGTGTGTGTGTGTTGTGGGTGAACAAGTCAACTGTCAAAAGTTGTCTAGAGCCAAACCAGTCACATGGCAGAGATAACATATCTTTGGACTCAGTTTTATTACTAGAAAAATAAGAGACTTACCAAGTGACCATGGTTTTCCAGAGGCTCAGTTAGACCTTAGAGCACCTTAAAGGCTAATAGAAGACAGAGAGAATAACAGAAAATTATGCTTATAAGTTACAAACTTAATAATGTATACTTATGCATATTATTACTATTTAGTTAAGCATTTGTTATGGAAACAATGTGATTTTTTTTTGCCAATTGGACATATTGGAACAAACTGAGGGAAAGTTGTCTATTACAAGATAAACAATGGGAGCCAAATTTTTGTGTAAATAAAGTAAGCGACATCATATTAAGGGCATTTTAATCCTTCTATTTTAGAGAGTATTTTTGCATATCAAAGCCAGGAAATGTGAATCTTGGTAGGACTTAGTGGAGGAAATAGAACATTTATAAGAGTTTAGTCAAAGTAGATGGCTAGATAGAACAGAGTGGGAAGCTAGAATAACAAATGAGGAAATGAATAGTTTATGTGAGTTTGAAATAAGGACTTGGTTTCTATATTTGACATAGATTATGAAAAGAGAAAACAAGTTAAAACATCATTTTTCCCATCATTCCATAACCTTAGTTACTTTAATGTTCAAACTACTCTTAAAAATACAACTCATTATTTCAAATCAGAAGCTTCATTTCTCATTTCATCTGTCTCCTTAAATTTGTAAATCACATCACAAAATGCTTTTTCTCTTTTTTTAAATTTGGAAATCAAGTATTTTGCCTTAAGTTGTAAAGTGAACTGTAAAATATACTATTAAAAATTTCTTAAAATATCCAACTGGAGACCCAAAAGAGATCAAGAGGAATGTGCTAAAGGCCAGTTACTTCTTATTCAAGTTATATTTTCCAACCCAGAGAGTCCTCTTGGAGTTAGGGTTCCAGAGCATTTTCCTTAATTCTATTCAATGCAAATTACCCTGTCACTACCTAGTTCTTCTTCTTCTTCTTCTTACCCCCCCCCCCCCTTAAATACAAAGTCACAGACTTAGGGACGGCTGGGTGGCTCAGTGGTTGAGCATCTACCTTTGGCTCAGGGCGTGATCTGGGACCCAGGATTGAGTCCCACATTGGGTTTTTGCATGGAGCCTGCTTCTCCCTCTGCCTATGTCTCTGCTCTCTCTCTCTCTGTCTCATGAATAAATAAAATCTTAGAAAACAAATAAAATCACACACTTATTTATCATTTATTTTCTCCTTTATCACCCCTTCTCTTTTATTCCCTGAGTCTCTAGAACTCATTTGGTTACCTCTCCAAGGTGCCCACCTTTATCTGACCTCTAATATTCATTACCAGTTATCCAGATAACTTCGATTCTGCAGGAATTCAAAGGTTAGGTGCGGAGTAGGGTGTGGAAAAAGTCAGATTCTGCAGGTGGAGCATACTGAAGGCCATCATGTCCTCAGCTTACCAATGTAGAGTAAGGGGTTTTTTTCTCTCTTCTTTTTTCCTCTTCTCTTCCATTAGTCTCACTTGTATATATAAATAACATCTGAATGAGATCATTCAGTTCTTCTTAGGGTCTTTCTTAGCCAAAGAAGACTGCAGAAGATTACTTGTAAAGTCACAAACCACTAACTTTTTCTAACTGCTTTTGACTAATTTTGATTTGGGCTTTGATAAAAATATTTTCAACAAATTATTGTTGGTAAAACTTTCACATTGACTTCATATACATTAAATGCTCCCCCATTAAAATATTAAACTGTGTACTTTTAATTCTATCTGCTTCTGGAGTGAAGATTTTATAGATTGAGCACTGATCAGTGTAAAATTCAGAGTTAACCTCAGTGCTAAAATAGGTTTTTTCCTGGCATAACATATCTTTGTCTTACTCTTTCCATCTAAAAATGTTAACATTTCTTGCTTGATTTAACTGCTTACACATCTTTTTTGCTCTCTTTGAGGAACTCTCTTGTTCATTTTTCTATGTGACTATTGGCTCCTCTGGAGAGATTTTCCTTTTCCATTGTCATTCTTATTCATATCTTCAAATGGGAGATGAAGAACATGTCCCTTTTTGGGCTGAGTAGTAGTCTCAGACTGTTCCTAAAATGTTTGGGGAACCAAGGTTTTAAACTCAGGCAATTTTAGTCCAGTTTTATGGTTTTTTTGGCAGCTTATATCTCTTAATAACTTAGTATGCTTTTTATTTAATAAATAGCAGCTCTTCAAAGGATATTTCCTGAGTTATTATATCCAATAAAAAGAATTACTGTTTACCACATCTATAATGTAATCTTTGCCCCGAGTCTCCTTAATTTTTGAAAAATGTTAATAGGAGTTATGAAGACCATATCTTCTCTCTTTGTTGCAAAAGCTACTTTTAATTACCTTTATCAGTTAACATGCTTCTTAACTTTACCTTCCTAGTGTTTGTGATTTCAGAGCAATTGGTATTGCCACATAACAAATGGCAAAGTTTCTTGAGTCTCTTCACTTTCTTCATTTTAACCTGAAAATTAGTCAAATCTTACATTACTAATTTTTAAAATAATACACTGGAAAAAGTAGATAGCAGCAATAATTCAGATAAGTGACATCCAGTTTTTCAAACTCTTTTCCTAGTATTACATAATCATTAGATTCATGATAGAGCATCTGAATCATGTTTCTTCCTGCAAATAGTAGAAAGATGACCATTTTACCAGATTGCCACAATACTTGTCTTTTCCGTTCTATCACTAAAGCAAGGATATATGTTTTAGTAATTTGTTTTAGAAGCTTCCAACTTGAGTTATTAATTTATTCATTAGAATAAACTGAAGTAATTAGTAATAACAAACCACCCTAAAATTGGTGGCTTCAGACAATAAAACTTATTTCTTGTTCCTGCAAAGTCCATAGCAGGCCTGGGTGAGTTTCCAGGGAAACTGTCTTAGAACAGCTAAGTATAATCTAGGATGATCTGAGTTCCCACCATGTTAGATTTCTGCTGTCTGGAATATGTATCCTCAAAGGTTGTCATGAGAAGGAAAGAGAGAGCTGAAGGGTCTCACACAGCGACAAAATGCTTCTACTCATAGATGATGCCCACAACTCTTCCTTTTCACAGCCCAGTGGCCAGAACCAATCACTTGTAGCATGGCTCTAGTTTTCTGGAAAGGGACAAACAAATACATCTCTTTTAATGGAAAGGAAAGAGGACTCAGACATGAATGGGCGCTGAAATCTATACCACACTTAACGTTTTTGCCTTTGCAGATTTCTGTCCCATAACCTATGAAAATGAAAATCCGTATCCTTCTTAGAAAGCAGGGGTCAGAGGTCTCACTGTGACTATATTCTTCTCATGAGAATAAAACTAAAGTCTCATTGTGCATTCATATTCATGGCTATTGACTGTAGAGTTATCGATTATCTTTTTGTTTCTGTGTTGTTATTAGGAAGCCTATTAAGGCCTTCATAAAATTCAGTTGAAACTTCGTGCCTAATAACTCCAAACTGTGTTGCAGTAGAATCTCTTTACAGATTTATTTTTGTTGTTCCATTTTACTATCTTTCTTCTACCCTTTGTTGAACATAATGCAGAATATTTTCTCTTCCCATAATTTAAAAACATATAGATTCTCTGTAGACACTTAGATAAATAGCAGAATTTACTGAGCTTGGGGCAACAGTGAGCTTATATTACAACAATAGAAATGTCAATTTTAATATTAGTTGTCCTTATTATTTAAAAAAAAAACACTCTTAACAAACAGTTCTTTGGTCTGTTTCTTTTTTCTCCCCTTTTACAATCTTTCTATAACTTCCTTTCTCATCTGAGGAGTAAGAATTTTTTCTTAAGTCTTTGATTTTCTTCTCTAATAAAATTAGCCTTTGCAGCATCTAACTCTAGATTTAGGATTTTATTATTTCCCATTCTCTGGGAGTAAGAGTAGAGTTCCATAGTTTTATTTATACCAGGATAATGGCCAGTGTCTTTTCAAGTTATATTCAGGCCTCAGGGATTTGATTAATGCTTTCTATCTACTTAGGTACTAAGGAAGATATCATAAAGAGTTGGCTTCCGGAAGTAAAAGTGTTTCAATTAAAGGATCAGATAAAAAGCTTGTGTAACTCTGGGAAACGAACTAGGGGTGGTGGAAGGGGAGGAGGGCGGGTGTTGGAGGGGAATGGGTGACAGGCACTGAGGCGGACACTTGACGGGATGAGCACTGGGTGTTTTTCTGTATGTTGGTAAATTGAACACCAATAAAAATTAATTTTAAAAAAAAGCTTGTAGAAGGAGAAATTAAATTTCATTGATTCACTTTAAAAAATAGTTTATGAAAAACATTTAAATATGTTATCAGCATCCTGGATCTTACTTAAATACTCAAGAATTACAAATTCTGAACTCATGATAGAATTTTCAGGGCTTATAAACTCTTATATTAGAAAAATCTAAATTAAGACTTTTAATCTTACAGGCAAAAATCTATTTTCTAATTTGAAAGACTTGACAGCGAATAATTTTATAATTTTCAATTTGTATATTTACTTTGGAAGAGATCACCTTAACTTTGAAGGTCATTCTCTTTTTGATCCAATGTGACACATCTTAAAATATATTAAGTTTCAAATTCTAGGGAAGCAATAAAATCTTTTCATATGAATTTTAAATGACAAAAATAGATTGTATGCTTATATATAAAATGTAGCAAAACTTAATAAAATGCATCTCCAGGTTCATATCTAATCAACCTTTATCACCTATTATTCACCTTATTAAAAATGAAAGAGTCAAGCTTGACAGGTATGTCAAGATGAATCCCTCAAAAGCTACACGTCAACGTTTAAATAGAAAATAGCAAGGAAATGGTAAATTATAAAAGGTGCATCTTTATTCTTTCCTTTACACAGAGATTTTAGGCAATGAAAGATAATGAGCCATTTCCTAGAACTTTGAGTAGCAATCTAGTGATGAGTTATTAGTGCAGTTACCCCTTGCTCAGTTACCTGCTGTCTGGATTGAGATGAGCTGTCATGGACAGTTTTAATGGACAGATGACAAAAACTTTGAAAACTATATAATAAGTAATGAATAATTACACAACATTTCAATTTTTTGTGGTTATCTTGAATTCTTCTAAGAACATGGTTTATTTCATCACATCATTACACGTTGTAAGACCATAAAATATATTTTGTTAAATAAAAATTAGAAATCCAGTATTTGCTGGGAAATACTTAAAAAGATTTGGTTTGACAACAGTTTATGACATGATTATGAACAGAGTTGACCCATTTTAGGGAGTTTTATGTTTGGGGTAAGTTAAGAATAAAAAGTAGAAATATGTGCAAATATTATCCATTAATGGGACACCTGGGTGGCTCAGTCAGTTAAGCATCTGCCTTTGGCTCAGATCATTATCCCATGGTCCTGGGATTGAGCCCTAACATGTCAAGATCCCTAATCAGTGGAGAGTCTGCTTCTCCCTCTGTCCCCCCTACTCATGCATATACTCTCTCTGAAATAATTCCTTAAAAAACTATCTATTAAATAATTTTATTGTTTTTACCACTCAAAGAGTAATAATGATACCCAGGGAATATATTGAACACTACTGTGTTCAATGATACCCAGGGAATATATTGAACACTACTGTGTTCAATGTTAAATTTAATAAAGGTACTGCCTAATGATCTTTTATCTCAGAAACATTCTGATTCCTTCTTGCCTGAAGATTTTGACCGTTGCCAAAGTGACCTAGAAATAACTTACTGTTTAAAGATCCTGCAATCCTATGTGGAATTAATGTATATAATACTTCAGTTAGGTAATTAAATATGACCAAGAATTGGTATCATAGTCTATGTCATGTTAGGAAATGTACCATAGGAATGACCTCAAAAATACTAATCTATAATTCATTTCAATTCACATTTCCTGGTAATTTTTTTAAAAGAAGTAATTATATTCTTACAGGTACTTTAATATTTTAATATACTTTAAACAGCTCATTAATCAATAAATCTTAAGCATGTAGAGATTGAGAATAATAAACATACTATATTTTTGTATCTTGAGATTCATATAGTATTAGTAAATCTTAAGATTCTTTTTAAATGACACTGAAGATATATTTTTTAAAAAATTCAAAACAAAATGCTTTCACTTTTAAAATGTTTTATAAGAAAACCAAGATTACAAAAGTTATGCAAATTCTTTAAAACTCTTCAAATCTGTAGGGATAATGTTTCAGAAATAAAGATGGTAATGAATAATCTATCTTACGTAGATGGAATGATAAATTCTTCCTTAATTCTCTTGAGATTCAAACATTGAATAATTTTTGATTATGTAACAAAAGAAAAGCTTGTCAGCTATTACCCCACCAAGTGAATTATGGTAATATGGAAAATCTATTGTGAAACTACAACTACTTACTACATTCCACCTAAGAAATCATTGTAACATTGTATTGCCACTTGTCCTTCCTCACCATGATTAGTTTTAGTTTCTAAGGGTAAGTCTGGACTGGGATGCATTTTGAGAGTACCATTCTTGCTACTGTCACTGCATCAAGTTTGTTTCTGGCCAACTATGCTCTAAGCAGATTAACCTAGTGGAAAAGATTTCTGGACTTCTGCCCAAATAAGCAAAATTTTGATATATCCACGAAGTCACTCAAATGAAAGAGAAGTTGTATAAAAACCTGAAATACAAACAGGTTTATGTCTTATAAAAAGTCAGTCCACACTCCATTCCCAGTAGCTTGAACTTTACAATGTAGTTCCTGTGTCTTCAATTAAAAAAAAAAAAAGTTCATAAAGCTTTATCTTTTCATTTGTTCAATTACTAAATTTGGATAAATCAAGAAAATTTAAATAAAAGTTAAAATGATAGCAAGTTTTAAGGGACTCTAACTTTTAATAAATATTTCCTTAAAATAGGAGTCAGGGAAGAAAAAGGGAAGGGAGGTGAGAAGGAAAGCCAATAAAAGAGAAATCTCTTCAATTTCCTTGTAATAGAGTAGGAACAATATTAGGATTTTATAAGAACATTGAAATATCTTTCCAAAAATGATTAAAATCCAAAAAAATGCTTGAGATGTCCATAGCAAATAAGACAGTAGTTTTTTGTTTTACGTATTTATGGCTTTCACAAATAGGTATATCTGTTTTTAGACTTGTTCATATTTTGAATACTCAGTAATGATAGAAAGGATTTCAAATAAAAAAATCAGTTTCTTTAAAATAGACAAAATCCTAGAATCTCTAGAAATGATTACATTCTGAATTGTCATTAAGATTGTTTTTTAAAAAAGATTTAATTACTTTAGAGAGTGTTAACAATGAGGAAGGGGAGAGGGAAGGGGAGAGAGAATCTCAAGACGACTCGATGCTTAGGATAGAGCCCAGTGGACCCTGAGATTGTGAACTGAGCTTAAAACAAGAGTTTGATAGTTAACCAAATGAGCTACCCAAGCACCCCGTCATTAAGATTTTTATTTTTGAATTTATTTTGTTTAATTTTTTAAAGATTTTATTTATTCATGAGAGACACACAGAGAGAGGCAGAGACCCAGGCAGAGGGAGAAGCAGACTCCCTGCGGGGAGCCTGATGTGAGACTCGATCCCAGGACCCTGGGTTCATGACCTGAGCCAAAGGCAGATACTCAACCACTGAGCCACCCAGGCATCCCTCATTAATAATTTTAAATGTAGAATTTGAGTCTTAGTGTTAAGATGCACTAATAGAAAAAAAATCCCATGTATTTTATGACTTTAAGGAAACTTAGGTGAAATTTTAGAAAATGGAATGCTGAAGTATAACTTCACTATAGTTTCCCTGAATAAAATAAATTTTAAAGAAGGTATTATCTTTGGCTGTGGATAAAAGAGAAATAAACAGCCACTATTGAGAAATTTGGGTCTTTTAAAATCATTTTGTGACAAACTTGATGAGAGTGGAGCAACACTATTCTAGTAAACAAGAAAAATGCCCTTGTCTTTTTGGCAAAATTACATGGTTGTCCTGCCTGTTTCTTCCTGTGTTATTGTCATTCACATCTTCTAAGATGGTCAAGGTCCTCACTTAGCAAATTCAAAGGATGTTTTTCATAGAGTGTACATGCCTCACAACTGTGATTAAATATTAAAACACATGAATTCAGAGTACAGAGAAATAATTTGTCTATTGGATGACTCAGGGTGGATTTTATTCATTATTTTTATCTATCACCTGGATTACTTATTTTTCCCCTAAGCTTTACTGAGGCATCCTTTAAAAAAAGTATTTAGGTGTACAACGTGATTTGATATATGCATACATCGTGAAGTATTGATGAAACTGAAAAATTTTCAAATCTGGGGAGAAATACAGGCATCCAGGTATTGTACACAAAACTCAAAAGTCCCAATGCAGATTAAGTCAAAAGAGGAGTGCATCGAGCAACATTATGATAAAACTGTCAAAAATTAAAGATGGGTACCTGGGTGGCTCAGTGGTTGAGCATCTACCTTTGGCGCAGGTCATGATCCTGAGGTCCTGGGATCAAGTCTTGTATCAGGCTCCCCATGGGGAGCCTACTTCTCCCTTTGCCTATGTCTTTGCCTCTCTCTCTATGTCCCTCATGAATAAATAAAATCTTTTTTTTAAAAAAATCAAAGGCCAGCAAATTATGAAAGCATCAAGATGGGAAAAAATCAAACACCTCATTTCATACAAGGTTGTCTCCAACAAGGCTGTTAATGGACTTCTTGGCAGACGCCTTGCAGGTCAGAAGAGAGTGGGGGGATAAATTCAAATTCTTCAAAGACCAAAACTGCCAACCAAGAATACCTTAATGGGTAGAGCTGTCCTACAGAAATGAAGGAGACAGGCAGGCTTAACCAGTCAAAAGGAAGCTACAGGAATTCTTTACCATTAGAGCTGCCTTGTAAGAAAAGCTAGAAAAAGGGATCTTTTCAAGCTGAAATGAAGTGAAATAATGGTAATGAGTAACATGAAAACAGACACAGACAGAAAACACATTGGCAATAGTACGGATGTAGTCCAATCCAGAATACTTTAAAACTGCAATGGCGGTGTATAAATCACTTAACTTATTGTAAAGATGAAAAGACAAAAGCATTAAAAGTATCGTTATAATAAGTTATTAGTGGATACACAATATAAAAAGTAGATTGTGACATCAAAAACATAAAACATGGGTGAGGGGAGTAAAAAGACAAATGTTTTTTTGTGAGATCAAAGTTAGTGTTTTAAAATAGGCCCTTAAAGCTCTAAGATGTTTTATGTAAGCCTCAAGGTAACCACAAAACAAGAAGCCTATAGTATATAACTCAAAACGTTAAAATTTAACTTGTATACCACAACTTCTCCAGTTTTGAAATCTTGACCCAGATAAAATAATAATGTTCTAGAAAACCATAATGAAAACCTGTCTATCTGTTATATATCTGTGTGTACGTGTAGGCATGTGGTGACCCCCAAAGAAACTCATGGGAATGAATGAATGGACAGAGAAATGAATAAAAGCTCAGAATTCTTTTCTTACAATATTGATGTCAAGGGATACATCCAGTTAGTCTTAAGGCCCGTCATGGCTTATCACTGCAGGAGTGAAATGTTTTAGTTGACAGCTTGTTTGCATATATATAAGTATACCTTCTATCTAAATATATTAGAGTTTTCAAAACTAAAAGAAAAATGGCAAGGAATTTTAGGCTAGACCCTCTGAAAACAATTTTGATATTTTCGAGGGATCTTTAAAACCTAGGAACAGTACTTCTTTGTGTGTCTGGAATAGAACTTATTTCTAATTAGTCTCTGGACATTTATTTTGCTTTGTAATTATTGCTAAATACTGCTGGGCCTCCAGCTAGGCATTAAATGTTGGTCGGATTCAGTTCTCATCTACTATTGTTTTGTAGTTCTCTGTACGAGTTAAAACAACTTAAAAAAAAGAAAAACCGATACTATCTGTTTCATCGTGATTCTCATTCAACCTGAAATTTAATTATGTTGCTATGCGGGTCTGTAATGTGGATTAATAGTTTTATTGTACTCCTGTGATTAGTTTCTGTTTGTTCTAATTTCTTTTTTGCTTCTTCCTGACCTTGAGGTAAACACACACACACACACACACACACACACACACACACAGACAGACAAGATGTATTCCTTCAATTTAATGCCAGTTTGAGGTGTTTCTCCTGCATCATCAGATCAATGAAAAGTAAATAGCCTACACTTCTTGTTTCACAGTGCAGTATTGATCTTTCTTCAGCTTTTGCTTCCCTTTTTCCCTGCCTGTTGTGTCTTTCAACCCCTGGGACTGAAGTGATTGCCATAGATTGGACAAGCTAACAAGCGCATGATAAGGAACTGGTGTTTTGTGGCATACTCACAAACACATGCTTGGTATATAAAGCCTGCTTCTGCATTGGGAGAAAGGTGCCATTTTGTGTGCGTGACACAAGCCACTAAGAGAAAGAACTAGAAGGAAAAGACCAGGAAGGAAGATTTTCTTTGCTTTCCCATATCTTTGCAGGTAACGTTAAATTAGATGATGAAATTCCTTTGAAAAGTAAAGGACAAGTAGCCTGCGGGGAAATGCCATATGCTTTTAGCTGTAGCAATTGACTGGATGTTGACAGCCTGTGGGTAAGTCTCCACTATCCTTTAGTGTCTATGCCTTCTCAATAATATTTGTTGTCTTGTTTTCTGTTTGGCTTGGTTTTATTTTTTGTTTTTGTTTTGTTTTTTTTTAATTTAAAGCTAATCTTAGAGTTTGAGAAATAGTTGTAATTTGGATTCTATATCCAACACCTAAAAATATGCATGAAAGCCACGTATTTTACTTCATAAGAAGCATTCAAAGATAAATCTCCTTTAACAATGTGACTTATTTGTGATTTTTCTTTGAGGTGAAAAGACGTAATTTTGTAAACATGTGCACTGATCTGTTCTCTAAATGCCAAGTGATAGAAAAAAAAAAAAAACAGAATAACTTTATAAAGCTTAGAAATACTTTGCTTACTCTATGCCTGTCTTTAACATGTTCATTGTGGAAATCAAAATGCTCCAAGTTTTATTTTTGGGCCCTTCTATATCCAAAGATTTCTCTGGCATTGAAAAATGGATAAATGAATAATTGATATTCTATCACATGCTATTGTCTCCTTATAGAAGCATATTTTATACTGTGCAGCTCACAAGTTTTCTGACATCACTTTAGGACAGTAAGGATTGTTTCTTAACTCTGAGTGCTTATTAGTCATTGGTGCCATTGGTTTCCAGCTGTGTAAACTAATATACACACATGCGCGCGTGCACACACACGTTACCCCCTTTTATATGCTCTCCTTCTTGAATTTAGTTTCAGAACCTATAGTCAGGTTATCCTTCTGGACTCTATGGTTGGAAGAAATGTCACATGACTGAGAAAAATAAAACGAGCTTCTTATGGGGCAACTTCCTTCGAAAAGTGTTAAGATGGTATGAGGATGTGTCTGGAATGTCTAATGTTTACTATGTTAAGGAAAATTTTTCACAATTCACAGGTTCCTGATTCTGGTATGTAAATTGCTGTACAGTGATGTACGAACTTCATACTGACACCATGGACAAGACTGCAATGCGGCTTATTAGTCCATGGTTTTCCACATGACACTTTCATATCACCAGCCTTTTGTTGTTGGAGTAGCATACAGTGTACATGGAACAAATTTAGTAAGATGTTAGAGCTTTTGTATCTTTCTGAGGTTTTTATGGCATTTTATACTTCGTGGAATTGGGTGATTGTTCTAACCTAAGCTATTAAGTAATCCTTAGGGTCATCCTGGTGCTGATTTGAAAGCTATTAATTTTCTATTACAGTGTGTTAAAGATATTCTATAGTGTGGCACTCACCTGCATTATTGAGTCAATGACCAATTGCAGACTTGCTCTGTGGTGGTTGGAGCTTAACTCAACCCTCTGGGATCTCATTTATTATTTGCAGATATTGATTTTGGAAAAAGAAAAGCTAAGATGTGTGAATATAATACTGACTTAAACCTGGCCCAGAGTTGTTAACTCTTAATGCTCTGCACATTGTACCTGTTAACATATAAAACGGTTGCATATTTTGTGGTTTTAGCAAAGATCAATTGTGTTCTATTCACAATAAATATTACCAATATCCCTCAAAGTCTAAATACTGAGTTCCCAAATGATCTTGCTGTATGTTCATAGAATCTAAACTTAGATCTTGTCATACTTAAAATTTTCTGGTGTCTTAGAAATGCAAATGAGAGAAGAATGTTTACTTAAAAAAAAGATGCTAAAAACAAAGCCTCAAGTGTGTCTGGAATATGATCTCTAATTAGCGTGTGTGTGTATATGTAAGCGGAATCTTAGTGATAATTTATTCTTCAACATAATATTTTGGACAGTCCTCAGGGAATTTGTTCAAGTAGCCGCAGAGACTGTACAAAAGAAAAAAAGGGGAGGGGACTCATTTCATAACTTGAAGTTTGTACTTCTAAATCTCTTGACTTATTTTGCCTTTGTCCTGCACCACTTCCCTCCTCCAGGTGTGAGAAGTACAGCATAGGGAATACAATCAATATTGCAATAACATTGTATGGAGACAGATGGTAACTATGCTTATCACGGTAAACATTGAGTAATGTATACAAATGTCGAATCTGTACATGGTACCTATAAAACTAACATAATAAAGTGTATCACCTATACTACAAGAAAAAATGAAAGGAACATAAAATTCTGTAGGGCAGGTTTTGATCTAAAAGAATATAAAATTCAAAATGAAGCCAGGGCTTCTGTGGCATTCTAGCATGAGTGATCTCTTGACTGAAGGGACCCAGAGAGCCTAGTATGACTTCGGTGCTCCCACAGGCTAACAAGTCTGCAAAGACACACTTGGGACCTACACAAGAACCACTTTCCTATGCTCTTATGTTTGTAACTAAGGCATATAGTGCTTGTACTTCCTTAAAGACTGAATTTTCTCCTTGAAATATTATCACGATTTTCATAGAGCATTTCTAGATAGTCATTGGAAACACTTAAAATTACTTTGTTGCTTTTAAGGTAAATGACATTTTTTAAAATGAAATTTTTTTTATTAATATATCACTATAATGAATGTAGAAGAGCCAAACCTATTAATAAGTTGCAAGTCATCAAATTTAATAAATAAGAAAGGGGATTATGTTGTTAACAATCCATTGAACAAATCATCTGCAAATAATGGATTACTCAATAGGAAATAATTGTTAAATAACTTCTTGAGACCTTAACATGTTCAGAGATTACTCTGTGCCCTAAAGAGGGCACATAGACTCATAGAATGAGTTTCAATTCAAAATTCACCAGCCATAATTGCCTCCTATTTGCAACTAATCCAAATGACCACATAAGTACCCTTAGTAAATTTATGTATTCCTTTATTTTTTTTCATTAAACAGAAATATATTGTATCTATTATGAGTTAAGTGTGCTAGATAATGAAGACATAAAGAAATATAAAATTCACAATAAGAAACCAGTAAGTACTAAAGAAAGAAAAACAAGAAGACCAAGACTTTGATTTCTTTTAAAGCTCAACTTTAATAAGACTATAACACAAAGCCATAGTTGATATAGCATAATCTTATAATAGAAGCAAAAATAATGTACTCTGTTGCAAGACTACACCAAATATGGAACAGAAAACAAATGTTTTGCATTATCAATTGAATATTTAAAAAACTGCCTTTTGGTTAAGATGTAGAAGGATGTTTAGCAAAATTGCTTAATGTAATTGTCCATTAAACCTACAGTTGCTTAGTATTATATGATAAAGGTTAAAGATATAGGAAAAAGGATGCACTTACAGCTCATACGAGAGAACAGGAAAGAGAGGAAGACACACAAAGGCAAATTCTCTACTCCCTCTTTGGGACACTACTTTATAATACAGACTTCTTAGTCCAATGTCAGAAAGTTTTTTATTCTTTGATACAAATTTCTAAAGGTTAAATCATAGTGAATTAATATTTAATCAATTTTAAATAATAAATTCATATGCTAATTTTATTGGTTTATTGTGTTTTTAGTATCTCACATATCACTTTTAGTATATATGATCTGGAGGCTTCTGTAGGTTTTTATCGTTACAAATATTGAAAAGATTGGTGCCAGTTTAATGGTCAAGCAGAGACACAAGTTAATCACACTGAACTGGGTGTACATCACTGTATACCTATTAGTGAAATCAGATACCCAAACTAAACATGGTTACAATGGCAAAGCCGCATACATTTAGAGATGTATAATAATCAGACATCTGTTGGGGAAATTTTAAGGAGGGTAGGGATCCAAAATCAAAGTTTTAAAACCTAAGCTTAGAGCCTTCTGACTTAAAAAAAAAAATTACAAAAGCACATTTTCAATGATCTATCTGTGCTCTTACACTACAAATGTTTCCTAAAATGCTTAACATTCTCATTTGAAGCAATTGTTTTTTTTAGTAGTTTTATCTGAAAATATAATTGAACACTTAAGCCTGTATTTTTACCAAATACTGTTTCTTATTTATTTCTTTGTCCAGAAATGACAGTGATTGTCAACTGACAATGGGCAGTCAACATTATAAGTGGTTTCATGTGGTTAACTGTTAGCTGATTATTCGAGTTAATAAACAGATGTCATTCCTTTGAATAAATTAGGGGCAAAATAGCCCTATCACTGATACTGATTATTATTCTCCAACTTCATAATGAGTCTCAGGCTATCAAGTTATTCTCATTTTTTTCTTCTTTATATGATAATAATAGTTTTCTTTTACATATAATAGGCCAACATACAAATAGAAAATAATTCTAGAACAATTACCTTCATTAACTTAGAAGATGTGTTTTCTGCTGCTATACTCTGTTCATATAAGCATCAACTTCCAGTGTGATCTATTTCTTTTTAGTAGCCTGTGAAATAGTACCATAAATTCATCCCCGATATGAAGCACTTCAGCAGTGAGATTTGAAGCAGCCTGTCATGCAAAAAGTAAGGCATTACTCAAGAGAGGCAGTTTTAGCAAAAGGTCATTGTTAGGCTCATATGGGTAGGCATTGAGTATACCGCGTCTTTATCACTGTCCATTCATCCAATGGGACAATTTTATTTCTAAATTTAAGAGTTTGGGGATGTTGTTGACCCTTGGTCAGAAAAGATGCTGATGCTGAAAATGACTTTTCTTACTGTTTCACTGCAATTTACCTATTTATGTGTCTAGGCGCCTATAGAAGGAGTAGCCATTGAAATCAATTGGGTCGATGTTTTATCTCCTTCTGGCTTTGCTTGGCTTTTAACTCAGACTTGGTATTTTATAAGAAGATTATTCGAATGATTTTCTCCCCCTTGACTCCCAACTATATGAGTCCATACTCTACTCTTTGTACATTCTGAAAATCAACCTCATGTGAGAACTGAAGCTATCAGGAATCATAATCTCTCATTTGGACTTAAAGTGCCACTTGACCATACTTTCATTAAATTTTTATGACTTTTATATTCCCTAGTGACTTCTTTCAAACATATTCCACACTTGCCAAAGTAAAAACTCTTCTTCCTCATGGTCTGCATAGACAAATAGTACCAGTTAACATCCGGTCCATTTGGTTCTTCTTTCTCCTACAATAATGCTCTAATTCCTTCATCTCTGTTAGGTTAGACCAGAGGGTTCTGAGTAGAAAGAAGTGCTGAGCTGCTTTCCCTGGAGAATCTCCAGCATTCTCTTCCACTGCCTCCCCCCGCCCCCCCTTTTTTTTTTTGACTTGGAGGCCTTATGATCCAAATCATGAAGCTACAAGACAGTAGAACTTCTGTCAGCCTAAATTGCCATAGAAGCATGGAAGCCATTTGCCATGAAAGATAGCAGGTCACATTTTCATGCTTAGTTCCTGATGCATATTGGCGTTTGAAAAATGTTAGATATGCGCTTCTTTAATCCTTTGCTTACATGATAACTCTTTCTGAGTTGACTTCTAATTTCTTCGATTGTGAATTGCCAATTTTTTAGTTTTGAATCAAATTATCTCCCTTTTCAACTATTTGCTGCCTTCTGCATTATACTTTTTCTTTCTTCCTTTATTTTTACTTATTATATGTATTGTTTTTCTGTTACATATGCTTTATTTTCAAATGGATTCTGAATTCCTTGAAGACCTAGCACATCCCCACTTCTTATTTTATTATATGTGTACTCTTTATAAATGAGTAGATTCTATTTGAAACTCTTAGCAGGAAAATACCATTGATGTTAAATCATATTTATCAAACACTGTACCTTTTGGAACTCAAAATATAATATTGATCCGATTGTCATTAGTAGAAAGCTATTACTATTTCTCGTTACACCGTTGTGGCATTTTCTTAATTTAGTTAAAGGTACAACAACATTGGTTTTATTCGTCTAGACTCTACTCCAGATCAGATAGATTGAACACTATTGCTTTTCTTTCAGAACCTGGTCTCTTCTCTCCAAAGATACATTACTGGTTATCCATAATTGGATGAGAAGATCTAAATTTAACTATAATAGTCCTTTATTGCTGCTGTTGAGATGGGAGACCAATGGAATATTAAAATATTTTTTAAAATTTCTGTTGGAGTTAAAACTGACACAAGTGATGACATCAACTGAGTTACAAAGTTGAAAACCCAGAGACCTAATTATTTATATATATATGTTTATTAGCCTATCCTTTGCTGAGTATTTACTAGTAAATTCTCTTGATGTATTGGATTCTTAACAAAATATTTTGATTCACAGTATTATCCATCAGCATTGCATATGCTACAGCTGCTGTATTTCTATGTTCATTGCCTTAAATTGGTTACCTTAGCCTAGTGTTTAAAGCTTTTAACTCTTACATTCAAAGAATGTTTCTGAACATTTTCAACATTTTAAATGCAAAGTGCTTCTGTACCAAGTCATGATACAGTGTCTCAAGAGACAGATGAAGCTGCCATGCTTTTCTTTTAAGCTGAATTAATGCTTGTATAGACTGACATCCATAAAGACTAAAGTGCTTCAGTTACAGAAAGGAACTACAATTCAAGTGGGGCATTCATTGGCTTTTACTATTCTGCAACACTGATTCATAACAAAACATTTGTCCATGTCTTTGTCCCCTTTTATGTTCTTTTTTCTAGAACTCCTATCCATAACATTGTGGTTTACTTGCTTTAGACCAAAATTTTATTGCCCACAAGATGCCAGATACAATTTCTATGACACCTTCTTTCTCCTCAAATAAACTGATTGTAGAAATTAAAAAAAAACATGGATTTGTGAGGTCAAGAGGTCATTCCTATAGTAGTGTTACTTAGAAGTAGAGTGAAGCCTGAGAACCCAGGCTCCAAAGCCAGACAGACCTGTAAATAAATGCATGTGTGCTCTACTACTTAATAGGGATCTGAGCAAATGTCCTAGCTGCTTTGAAACTTAATATGCCCATCAGTAAAACAGATAGGACAGTAGGACCAATTCTTACCCAGATGATGTGTGTATAGATTAAATGAGATAGTGAATTTAAAGTCTTAATATGTTTAATACAGTATCTGGCATATGGTAAACCTTCAGTTAATTGTGCTTTATCACAATCTTATTGTATAATTCTTAGTACTTGTGATCATTAAGTATTGATAGGCCTCAGTAAGATTATCTGGCACTGATAATTATACGTTAAATCTAATTTTTTCAATGCAGTGTGAAAATCCTACATACATATTTCTGGCAGGTGCAATTTCTCCTTATACTAAGTCAGCCAAATTGTAAACAAGATATTGCTTGGCAGACTGTATTCAGAAGAACAAGAGTTTGGATATGTAATGACACTAGGCTCTATCATTCTGAGGCACTCTCATCTTTTTAGAGGTAGATTTACAATTGCTCTCAGGATATTCTCTTTCTGGACAATGTTTGCGAGAGCAATAGCATAGCACAAGTGCATCTTTTAATTATTACTTTCTTCTTTTATGTTAAGAACTTTAGTCCAGGGATGCCTAGGTGGATCAGCGGTTGAGTGTCTCCCTTCGGCCCAGGGCATGATCCCGGGATCCAGGATCAGTCCCACATCAGGCTCCTTGCAGGGAGCCTGCTTCTCCCTCAGCTTGTGTCTCTGCCTCTCTCTCTCTCTCAATATCTCTCTGTCTCTCTGTCTCTCTCTCTCTCTGTCACTAATAAATAAATAAAAAATCTTAAAAGAACTTTAGTCCGTTTGTGGTCAAGTTTTTGGATTGATCCATTATATTGACTTTCATGTTTAACATTTAGTAGATAACGGTATTTGCATTATTTCTAATTTGGGGAATTTTGTAACCCCTAGATCCTGTGTAATTTGTTAATGTATACTACTCCTATAAAATGGCTTATTTTCAATGTGTCTGGTTGTTTGTTTTTCTTAAACTTCATTTTCTTCTTTTTAGATACGATGGTTACCTTACCAAAATGCTAATATGATTTCAAAACATTGATACTGATGCTAATTACCTCTCCTTTGAAAAATAAGTTGTATTTTTTTAAGTGGGTTCAAACTGATGTCAACTCTATTACTAAGAATAGAACATGATTTAAAACTTGGAGATGAAAAGAAAAACTTGGAGATGATTCACTGAATGATATTATTCACAGATAATTTATAACATATACAGAGATACTTGGAACTATGAAAATATGTAAATTTTATCAAGATCATTAAGATAAAATGATTTATCCCATTATTTTTTTTAGTATACACTCTAAATTTTTTTCAAAGGCCAATTTGTATAAATCAATGTTTTACCCCTAAGTTTATATGAAATCTAAAGATGTTATATAGTATTACATGTTTTATTTCATTGTATGGTGTTGGGTATCTATCTGCTAAAGGACACTACTAAATTTTAATTGACTTTACAAATTTATGATATTTTACATAATTTTACAAGAATTGAGATATTTCTGGAGTTTATAAGCCACAATAGTGTAAGAAAAGGTGTGAAACAGACCTAGTAATCCTTTAATTTCACTCAGATTTACTTATGATCATCAGACTTTTTATATGAGCAATTTATATCTCTCACTTGGAAATTAGTACCATTAATTATATGTATTAAAAATATAAAAAGTCTCATAAATTCTTGTGTTAGTACACAGTCATTGAATGAAGGAATAGAGGATTCCAGTCAAAAACTAAATCAGATTTTCCCCATGTGCAAGTTACTAAGTGTACGACTGTGTTAAAATTGATCATTTAGAGATGATTTATGTACCTTGATCTGTATTTTATAATAATATTAATAATTTACAGGTTAGTCATTTATTATATCCACAAATAATTTTTGTCAGCCTCTTAAAATTATATAGGAAAAATAGTGAATTTAAGATACTTTTAGCATAGTATTCAGAAACCGTTGAAGGAATGTAGCGTGCAGAAACTATTGAGGAAACTAGGTGTCTTCCTGCTGCCTCTTACCATGGGAAACTGGTCCAGCATGTTGTAAATGACCAGGCATCCAGATACTAATAAAGATTCTGCTATAATCTCAGCAACATTCCAGATACATGGAACATAAAATGCAAAGAGTGCATACACCTTCCTTCCCTTTAGGAATTTATATATGGAGAATGAAGAAATAATTACAGAACAATAATAAATAACAGTTATGGATTCAAAACTATGTTTTGATCATGTCCCAGGCTTGTGCAAGAAAATAAGGGTACAGAGGAGAAAGAGAAACTCTGCCCAAGGAGCTTGTAGGAGGTCTACTGGGTGAGGCAAAATGATTTTGGACAGGTGCCAAGCCATGGGAGACCAAGAAGGCATAGGGAATTAATTTTATGTACCAGACCATATATTTTAATATTACATTTATATTTTTGTTTATATTGAATAATGATCCCATTCTGATAAAATATCAGCTTTTTGAAGATGAAATCTGACCAGTTTTGTTCAACAGTTTATCCATACAGTAATCAATCTCTGGAGTCGGCATATTGTAGATCCTGGAAAATACAAATTCTTAGACTAAAATCTTCGTGCAAATGTGTCAGACTTTTGATGCCAAGTCAAAGAAGTAACAGTTATTCTTTAATTAAAACCATTCACGTATTCTGTACTCTGTAAGTATATAGAGTGTGTGGTGCAGAAAGGGAACTCTAGCATTAAAAGAAGTGTATTACTAGGCCTTGTAAAAATAGTCCAGATGAACATTGATGATTATCTGTAAAAAGGTAGGAGAATTTAAGGGGGAAAGAGGAGACTTAAAGTTTTCGAGAAGTAGAATCACCTGTTGGGGTAGGAGGTTTTGATGTTGGTAAGATTTCTTCTCTCAGTATCTAGGTAAAGTAATGATGATGACATCCAGTTACTGAGGGGAAAATAAAAAAGGACCTATTGGAAAGATGCTTATGCCCCAACGAGCCCAGCAACCTATTAGAGAAGAGGAACGACCCAAGGCAGGATGAATATACCAGGGGAGAGCTGGTTGAGATGAAGCAAAGCCAGTTGGGTGTGAGGAAGGCTGGGGTATGGCAAACTGGATCAGGGTCAGGCAACATCGGGCAGAAGACTGAGGATTATTTCATATATCCCCTTGGTTGGACTTTCAGGTCCTCAAGAGTAGGTGCTGAAGAGGCCTCCCATCCTCTGAGATTCCCAAAGCCTCCTCTCCTTGTCTCCTTCCCTCATAGGGGTGTGGAGATGACCCTCCCGCCCCCGAATCTCACCCTCCTAGAATTGCATGCTGAACTTTCCCTGTTAGATTTCCTTTAGCCCAGGACTGTGTCTACTTTCTCCAGAACCCATGATGATGGCAGTGAGCTCTCCCTCCCTCCCTCCCAGTCTTCTGGGAAATCAGGCATAGGTGTCCTTTAGTGCTCTCTTGCTCTCCCCTCCCCTCCCCTCCCCACCAGCTTCTTTCTTCCTGTTGGTTTGGTTCAGGGGTGGGGCTCTTGTACCCTTAAGCCTCCCCAGATGATCTTCACGTACAAGGATTTTATATGCTTGGGGTCCACAGCAGAGTGTCTAGGGTGAGAGACTTAGGGGATGCAATCCAGACTTTCCAGTTTCTGGTTTTTCTGTTTCAAGAAAGGGTCTTGTCTCTGATTGTGCTTGATGGGAACATGAAGAAAAGACTCAGGCTAACAAAACAAAATGTGACTGTTGTGAGTATAAGCATCCATGAGTATATTGTGGAACAAACTCTTCAGATGTCTAACTAGAATTCCAGAAGCCATAAATATACCAAAGACATGATGTTTTTTTATTTGTTATCGCTTAAAAGTGGCAGATCTGGCAACATGCTAGGAAGAAGTCCCTGGAGTTGAGTGGCTGATAGCTTCTTTATACAGAATGTATCCCCTGGAAGCTCCATTATACCCTATTGTATCCCAACACTGAGGCAAGATGTCATTTGTCCTTACACCATTTTTTTCTTACAAAAATCTTAACCAAAAGTTACATTTCTAAAAGAAAGTTGGTATATAAGAGAGAGTCCAAGTAAGCTACATGTTTCATGTAAATTTGGAATAAACTATTTTTTATGAAAGTTTAGGAGATTCCTACCTGTTGAATGTATAGAATGTATCTTTACTGAAAATACCATTGTGAAAAAATTTGTAGTAAGAACACTATCCTTTAGAAAACATACGTGATTAAAACTTAGGTGAAATTGAACAAATAATAAAAAAATTCAATGGTACTTATCTTTGAATGCAAATGGAATAATGAAAGTATTATAAAATAACTATTAATATTAATTTGATACCACAATTTTCAGATGGGAGGTTCAAAAAATGGTGTTTACTGAGCAGTGTAGAGAATTGTGACTCAAACAGAAAACATTTCCACAGAGTCTAATTAGCAGTATTATGCACTTAGTCTTGCCTATGCAGTAGAACTTAGGAGTTGAGTGACAAATAATTTCTGGTGCCTTCCATTTCAGTTACCTCTTGTTACCTAATTTTATTAATGATCTTACTAAAGATGTTATAAATGTATTAGTTTCTTAGGGCTATTACAACAAAGTATCGCAAACTGAGTGGCCTAAATAATGAGAATGACAGTTTTTATGCCAGAGACTCAAATCAAGGTGTTAATGGGTCATGCTCTTTCTGAGGGTGCCAGGAAGGGATCTCTCACAGGTCTTTCTCATAACTTCTGGTAGTTCTTGGCTTGTGGCAGTATAACTGCAGTGTTCACATGGAATTTTCCCTCCATGTGCCTCTATGTCCAAATTTCCAGACATTTTGGATCTGGGACTCATCCTAGTCCAGCATGAGCTCATCGTAGCCAATTACATTTGCCACGACTCTGTTGCCAAACAAAACCACAATCTGAGGTACCGGTGGTTAGGACTGACCATAATGCATAAGGGGACACATAATTCAACCCATAACAATGTGACCGAAGACATTTTGGATCTAATAACTCTAATGACTACAACAAAAGATGATTTATTTTTGTATGTTAAGAAAGGTCTTAGTGTAAATCAGTCAAAATTTTCGAGCATGACTACATAAGATGATTTTTTCATTGGTTTCTAATTAAGTTGGTTTGGCTATAAAGATTAAAGTCAGGGTGACATAATTCTGAATAGAGTTTTCTTCACTGCAGTATTTAACCTGAATTTTTTTTTTGAGTAAAATATTAGAAATGGAACAAGCACTGCACATGGTCATTATTGTGAATAAAATCTGTGACTTAAGTCACAGTAAATTCTAGGCTTTGGTAAATGTGGTAGGCTGGTGCAATACAGGAAAATGAAATGACAATGTTGGCCTAGTACACCAAGAGATGCTTCTTACTGATGAAAGACACCAACTTGTTAATATCATTCGAGAGAAAATCCCTGTCTTGGCTCACTAGGAAAGATTGGATCAAAGATTTGGCTTTTTTTTAATTGGCATAATTCATCTGAATAAACACTTTGAATAATTCTCTGCAAATGAATTCAAAAGTAGTTACACAAATATGTGCTTCAATTCATTTGGAAGGGAATAACATGTCCAAATTTTCTATACTAAAATCTGATTCCAGAAATGAAAGTGATGGCCTGAATTGCTTTCCAAAAACTGGAGTTTTTGAGGACTGAGTATATATATATTTTTAAATCTCAAATATTATGAAAATGGACTGACACTTTTCCATTTCTGGTACTAAGTCAACAAGATACAAATTGCTATTAAGCTTTATATTCTTGTTTTGAAATCAATATAATTTTAGAACAATTTATATATTATGCTATACATGTAATCATTTCATAAAAATAAATGCTTATATGCCCAGCATATTTTTGTACAGTTGATGCATTCCATTTATTATTATACAATAAAACTTTGCCACATGTTAGAAAATGTATTGAAAAACAAAATCATTTCCTGAGCTTCAGTGTTAATTGTGTACCTGACTGGAGTACACATTAATAATACATATTTCAGACTTAACATATTTAAAAGAATATCCATTGTAAGTATTTACCACTTTTTGTAATGTTAAGAGCATTCATCCGTTCCTCAGTGTTGAGCACTATTCTAGACACTTATGAAAGCACTGCCATTTTAACAAGGAGGAGAACCAAAAATTCAGAGATCTTCCTTTCCAAGACCAGACGGTGAATGGTAGGTCCAGGATTCCATCTGACTCCAAAGCTTGTGCTCTCTTATACCAGACTGCTTCTCTTTGTGCTTCAAAGAATAATTTACCTGTATGTACAAATGTACATTTAAAAATCATTCTTATCTTTATATATATTATACAACTATGACAAAGACATGTCATAATGACTTGCCTAATTCTTACAGCAGCTTACTGTACTACTTAAGGACATAAGAGCATGAGTTTTAGAGTCAGCCTATCTTTGTGACCTGAGGAAAGTCACTGAAACCCTCTGAGCCTCAGTTTCCTCTTTAGTGAAATGGAGTCAATTGTGTGGCTCCTGTGAAGATGAACTGAGTTGAATGCTTCTTGAGCATTCAACTCAGAATGCTAAAGAAGCTATTTAGCACTCATTAGGACTCTTAAGTGTTCCCTGATAAAAATGATCTGTTACATGTACTGCAAATGTATTCTTCCATTTTGTCTTTTCATTTTCTGTTCTAATGTTCTGTTTTGATAAAAACTCTTTTTTTTTAAAAAGTAAATGTTTTAATAAAACAAATGTAGAAAATAGCACCTCTAAGGATCGTACAGAAGTGATGAGTTTTGTTAAAGTGAATCCACCATATAAAAGGCACCTAGACCTAAAACTACAACATTATGAGCACGTCAGAAGGCTCCCTCAATCTACTTCTCTAGATAATTGTCATCCTAAAACCATAGGACAGTTTTATTTATTCTTGAACTTTATATGAATGGCATCATAGAGCATGCATTGTTTTTCTGCTTGTGAACTTTCACTTCATATTATCATTGGTATGACCTAAACATTGGGGGGCATGTATTTGGAATATGTTCATTTTTACTGCTTTGTAGTAATTCATCATGTCGATATTATTTACTCCTGTATTGTTGAAGAACATTTGTTTCCAATACAAGTTATTGGAAACAGTACTACTATGAACAACCTTCTATATACTGCTTGGCAAAAGTGTGAACTTTTTTGAGATGAATATCTGGGAGTGGAACTGCCAGTTTACAATGTGTGCATATACTCAGTTTTAGCAAATACTGTTAAACTGTTCTCCCTAGTGGTTGTACCAATTTACAGTCCCCCAAGCAGTGTATGCATGTTCCACTTACATCTAACTCCTCATCAATATGTAACTGCATTTTTTGTTGTAGCCATTTGAATTGATGCAATGGCTGGTATTGACTTTTGTTATTTGTGTTTCTTTGACACCTAATGAATGTGATCGCCTCTTATTTTTTTTTTAACTTCCCCTTTTTAGTGAAGTATACTTCATGTACAGTGTTACAGTAGTTTCAGATGTATAATTATTCAACAATTCTGTAAATTATTCAGTGTTTATCAGGGTAAGTGTACTCTTCCTCCCCTTTAACTATTTCACCCATCTCTCTAACCACCTCCCCTCTAGTTCTCTGTATTAAAGAGTCTGGGTTTGTTGTTGTTGTAGTTGACCTATTTTCTTTCTTAAATTCCACATATGAGAGAAATCCTATGATATTCGTCTTTCTCTAACTAACTTAGCTCACTTAGCATAATAGTGTCTAGCTCCTTCCATGACGTTGAAGATGGCAAGATTTCATTCTTTTTGATGTCTGAGTAATAAACCATTATAGATACATAATGTGTGTATATTTATCCATTTATCAGTTGATGGGCACTTTTGCTGCTTCCATAATTGAGCTATTATAAATAATACTACTGTAAACATAAGGGTGCATGCATTCCTTTGAATTAGTGTTTTTGTATTCTTTGGGGAAATACTAGTGCGATTGTTGGATTATGGTGTAGTTCTACTTTGACGTTTTTGAGGAACCTTCACACTATTCTCCACATTGGCTGCCCAGTTTTAATTTTCATTCCCACCAACAGTGCATGAAAGTCCTTTTCTCCACATCTAACACCTGTTGTTTTATGTGTTGGGGATTTTAGCCATTCTGACAGGTGTGAGGTGATAGCTTCTTGTAGTTTTGATTTGCATTTCCCTGGTGAGTGATGTTGGGCACCTTTGGCTGTGTCTGTTGGCCATTTGTATGTGGTCTTTGGAGAAATGTCTGTTCATGTCTCCTGCCCATTTTTTAAAAAATGGATTATTTGAATTGATACAATTCAATACCCAAAAACCTTGGGTACTAACCCTTTATTGGTTATGTCATTTGCCAATATCTTCCCCCATTCTGTAGGTTGCCTTATAGTTTTGTTGTCTCTTTCACTGTGCAGAAGATTTTTATTTTGATATACTCACAATAGATTATTTTTCCTTTTTTCCCCTTGCCTTAGGAGAACTATCTAGAAAAGTTGCTGTGACCAATGTCAGAAAAGTTTCTGTCTGTGTATTCTTTACTAGGATTCTTATGGCTTTAGATCTCACATTTAGGTATTTAACCTATTTTGAATTTATTGTTGTCTATAGTGTAAGAAAGTGGTCCAGTTTCATCCTTTTGCGTTGTAACTGTCCAGTTTTCGCAACACCATTTGTAGAAAAAAAAAATCTCCCCTTGGATATTATTTCCTGTTTTGCCAAATATTAATTAACCATATAACTGTGGGTTCATTTCTAGATTTTCTGTTCTGTTCCATTGATTTATGTTTCTACTTTTGTGCCAGTACCATACTGTTCTGATTACTACAGCTTTGTAATATAACCTAAAGTCCAGAATTGTGAGGTCTCCAGCTTTGCTTTTCTTTTTCAGGACAGCTTTAGTTATTCAGAGCTTTGATGGTTTGATGGTTCTATAGAAATTTTAGAATTTTTTTCTAGTTCTGTGAAAAATGCAGTTGATATTTTGATAGGAATTTCATTAAATGTGTAGGTTGCTTTGGGTAGTTTATACATCACAACAATATTTGTTCTTCTAATTCATGAGCATTGAATATTTTTCCGTGTCTTCACGTGACATTCAATTTCATTAGTGTTTTATAGTTTTCAGAGTACAAAGCTGTCATCTCTCTGGTTAGATTTATTTCTAGGTATCTTAATATTTTTGGTGCAATTCTATAAATGGAATTGTTTTCTTTGTTTCTTTCTGCTTCATTATTGATATGGAGAAATGAAGTTATTTCTATACATTGATTTCGTATCCAATGGTTTTACAGAATTTGTTTTATTTTTAGCATTTTTTTTCTGGTGGAGTCTTTCAGGTTTTCTAATAGAGCATCATGTCATCTGCACCTAGTGAAAGTTTTACTTCTTCCTTACTGATTTGGGTAATTTTATTTCTTTTCGTTGTTTGATTGCTTTGGCTAGGACTTATAATACTATGTTGTATAAAAGTGCTCAGTGTGTTCATTCCTGTGTTCCTAACCTTAGGAGAAAAACTCTCACTTTTTCCTTATTTAGGTAAATGTTAGCTGTAGATTTCCATAGATGGCCTTTAATATGTTGAGTTATGCTTCCACTAAACCTACTTTATTGAAGGTTCTTATCATAAATGGATGTTCTATTTCATCAAATGCTTTTTTTGTGTCTATGGAAATTATTATATGGTTCCTATACTTTTCTTATGGATGTGATGTATCCTATTGATTTGCAGTATTAAACTACACTTGCAACCCAATTATGAATCCTACTTGATAGTGGTGAATGACTTTTTTAATATATTGTTGCATTCAGTTTGCTAGTATTTTGGAGGATTTTTGCATCTATGTTCATCAGTAATAATGGCCTGTAGTTGTCTTATTTTTGGTGATGTCTTTGTCTGATTTTGGTATGAGGATAATGCTGGCCTCCTAGAATGAATTTTGAATTTTTCCTTCCTTTTATAATTTTTGAAATAGCTTGAGAAGACTAGGTATTAATCCTTGTTTAAATGTTTGGTAGAATTCACCTGTAAAGCCATCTGACCCTGGACTTTTTGTTGAGAACTTGATTGTTGATTCCAATTTCATTACCAGTAATCCTTACGTTCACATTTTTTGTTTCTTTCTGTTTCTGTTTATATGTTTGCAGAAATTTATCTATTTCTTCTAGGTTGTCCAATTTGTTGTATATTTTTTCATGAAAATTCTTTATAATTGTATTTTTGTGGTGTTATTTATCCTCTCTTTTGTGATTTTATTTATATGAGTCCTTTCTCTCTTTTTTTTATTGATAAGTCTGATACAGATGTTTATCAGTTTTGTTGTGGTTTTTTTTGTTTGTTTGTTTGTTCTTGTTTTTTTTTTTAAAGAACCAGCTCTTGGTTTTATTGATCTGTTCCTTTTTTTTTTTTTTTTTAAGTTTATGTATCATTTAGTTCTGTTGAATCTTAATTATTTCCTTCATTATACTGGTTTTAGGTTTTGTTGTTCTTTTTCTATCTCATTTAGGTCTAAAGTTAAATTGTCTGAGGATTTTTTTGCTTCTTGAAGTATTGCTAGAACCTTCCCTCTGAACTTCTTTTGCTGCATTCCAGGGGTTTTAAACTGGCACGTTTTCATTTTCATTGGTTTTGATGTACTTTTTAAATTTCTTT
Organism: Vulpes lagopus; assembly: GCF_018345385.1. NCBI lineage: Eukaryota > Metazoa > Chordata > Mammalia > Carnivora > Canidae > Vulpes > Vulpes lagopus. The sequence continues at coordinate 76,934,930 of NC_054827.1, read as the reverse complement.
TTCTATTTCCTGGTTGAATCATTCATTCATTGTTTGATAGCATGTTCTTTACCCTCCATGTATTTGTGGTCTTGCCAGATTTTTCTTGAGGTTGATTTCTAGTTTTATAGTGTTGTGGTCAGAAAATATGGATGTTGTGATTTTGATCTTGAATTTGTTGAGATTTGTTCTGTGGCCTAATATGTGATCTGTTCTGGAGAATATTCCATGTGCACTTGAAAGGAATGTGCATCCTGCTATTTTAGGATGGAATATTCTGAATGTATCTGTTAAATCCATTTAATCCAGTATGTTATTCAAAGTTTTTGTTTCCTTGTTGATTTTCTGTTTAGATGATCTGTGCATTGAGGGAAGTGGGGTGCTAAAGTCCCCTGCTACCCTGCTATTGTTATATTATTACTGAGTATTCCCTTCATGTTTATTATTAACTGTTTTATATTTTTCCATGCCCCCATGTTGGGTTTTTCATGGAAAAATGGTTTTTCTATTTATTTCATAATAAATAATAATTTATAATTTATTTATAGTGGTTTATAATTCATTTATAATTTATTTCAAATGGTTTTTCATTTATTTCATAAATATTTACAATTGTTAAATTTACTTGTTGGGTTTCTCCCTTTATTTTTATATAGTGTTCCTCTTTATCTCTTGTTGCAATCTCTGTTTTAGAGTCTATTTTATCTGATGTAAATATTGCTACTTGAGCTTTCTTTTGACATCCATTTCCATGACAGATTTTTCTCCATCCCCTAACATGTAATCTTTCTTTAGGTCTGAAATGAAGCTCTCATAGGCAGCACATATATGAGTCTTCTTTTTTTTATTCATTCTGTCACACTATGTCTTTTGAGTGAAGCATTTAGCCTTTTTACATTCAAAGTAATTATTGCTAGGTAATTATTACTGCCTTTTTTTTTTTTTTTGGTTGTTTTGTGGTTGTTGCTGAAGATTTTCTGTGATGTTGTTCTCCAACAACATCTATAATGATATAAGTGGATTTCTTTTTCTGTAGTCTTTGCATATTTATTAGTGGTTTTTGATTTCTGGTTACTATAAGGTTTGTATATAACATCTTCTGCATATAGCAATCTATATTGAGTTGATTGTCATTGAAGTTTGATCCCATTCTTTACTCTTATCCATGTTTTAGGTATATGGTGCCATGTTTTAGAGCCTTTTATTTTGTGGTTTCCTTGACTGATTTTTTTTTAACAGAAATACTTATTTTTACTGCTTTTATGGTTTTTACCTTCGTTCTGTCACTTCTGGTCTTTATTTTTCAAGGAATCCCCTTTAATATTTCTTGCAGGACTAGTTTAGTGGTCACAAGCTCCTTTAGTGTTTATTTTGTCTGGGAAACTCTTTATCTTTCCTATTCTGAGTGATAGTCTTGCTGGATAGAGTATTTTTGGCTGCAAACATTTCCCATTCAGCACATTGAATATATCATGCTGCTCCATCTGGCTTGAAAAATTTCTGCTGAAAAATCCCCTGATAGCCTTATGGGTATTTCCCTTGTAAGTTACTGTCTTCTTTTGTCTTGGTGCTTTAATTTTTTTTTTATCACTGTATTTTTCTGATTTAATTACGATATGTCTTGGTGTGTATATGATTTTGTTGATTTTGTTGAGGGTTCTCTGTACATCCTCGATCTGAATGTTCATTTTCTACCCCAGATTAGGGAAGTTCTCAGCTATTATTTCTTCAAATAAATTTTCTGCCTACTTTTCCCTCTCTTCTGGGACTCGTACATTATGAATGTTGTTAAGTTTGATGGAGTCACTGCATTCCCTAAATCTGTTCACATGTTGCATATTATTTCCCTCTCTTTTCTTTAGCTCACTTATTTTTCATTATTCTTCTAAGCCATTAATTAATTCCTCTGCTTCTTCCAGCCTACCATTCATTGCATCATGCATGTTTCTTATCTTGTTTATTGCACTCTTGATCTCTAATTGGTTCTTTTTTATTTCTGTATTGAGGGTCTCACTGATGTCTTCCATTCTTTTCTCAAGCTCAGTGACTATCCTTATGATCATAGCTTTAAATAGTCAATTGGACATGTTACTTGTATCTATTTCACTTAGATCTCCAGTTGTGGCATTGTCTTCTTCTTTCATATGGGAGAAATTAATTTGTATTCTCATTTTTTGCTGAGTCTCTGTGCCTGTTTCTGTGTTTTAGGAAAGTTGCATACGTACCCTGTTCTTGAAGGTAATGGCCTCATGCAGAAGAGGTCCTGTCGTGCCCTGCCATGTGGTATCCTCTGTTCCTCAGGCCCTGGCACTTGCAGGAGTGTCTCAGATGTGTGCTGTGTATATTTGGCTCTTTTGTCCTGGCTGTTTTACCCTTTTGGCCAGTCATCTCCAGAGGTTCTCTTTGCCTGTTGTGGCAGTGTTTGATCCCTGGCCTGAATGTGGCAAGTTTTAACTAGATGTGCTCTGATCAGCTTGTGAAATTAGACCTGTCAACACAGCAAAACTCCTGGGTTGGGAGATATGGTGTTGGCATGGGCTTGGGTTGGTCTTTTAGGGGAAAGAGCCAATGAGGTGGGACTGAAGCAAGCATGATGGGGAAGGGCAGTTCCACTGGAGCATAGGAGGGTGGGGTTTGGTATAGGCAAGTTAGGCAGTGAATGTGTCTGGTTCCTGTAGGTGGCCCTATGCTTATTCTGAGAAGTGGGAGAGGGAAATGGCACCTTGTAGTTCCTTTGTTCCTAGAGAAGTCTCTCCAGGAATACTGCATCTCTGAGATAAACTGAGATGAACAAATAACTTCTTCAGTGTGTGCCAGACATTCTTCAGATCACTGTTGCCATGCTGAATGTCTGCATGTTGTTTGCCTTCTCTCAAAAGCAGTCTCATTGCCTCTGGCTCTATGTAAGCCAATCATACTGACCTTTAAAACTCTAGACTTTAAGCCCTACTTGTTGCAAGAACTCAAAAAATTTGAGCCCTCTGACTTTCTGAGACAATTGCTATGGGGATTTGTTTTCCTCTTGCTCTCCCTTGTGTGTTAATCTGTCTCTTGCCCTTCTCTGTGATCATCGCTCCTTTCCCACCACAGTGTTTATGATCTGTTTCTCTCCTAAACCATGTCTCTGCGCTTCCTACCTTCTTCTATGTGGCCTTTTCCCTACCTTTAGTCATGGAGTTTGTTCTTCCAGTCTTCAGGTTGGTTTCTGGGGCATTTAATATTTATCTAGTTGTAGTTCCTGGGAGGAGGCAAGCTGAAGGTCTTCCTACTCTGCTGCTATGCTCTCCTTCTAGGTACATATCATTTTATCTGATAAATAATATGAAATATTTTCTCCCAGTCAATAGCTTGTTTCTGTATTTATTTTGACAGTGTCTTTTCATGAATGGAGTTCTAATTGTGGTAAACTCCAGAATTAATGTTGAAATTGTGTTTGCTGTATGTATATTGCTATTGTATGTTGCATAAATATATAATAGGTTTTTTTTAAGATTTTATTTATTCATGATAGACATAGAGAGAGAGGCAGAGACACAGGCAGAGGGAGAAGCAGGCTCCATACCGGGAGCCCAACGTGGGACTCGGTCCAGTGACTTCAGGATCGCACCCTGGGCCAAAGGCAGGCGCTAAACCGCTGAGCCACCCAGGGATCCCCTATAATAGGATTTTTTATATTGATCCTGAGATCAATATACTGAGACCTTGCTGACTTCACTTATTAGATCTAGTATGTTTTTAAAATTTATTTTGCTTTTTAAGCATTAAGATTCTCTACTTATATAATTATGTCATGAACAAATACATGTGAATCATGTTAGAAAATATTAAAACTCAGGTTTTATCAGGACTTTTTACAAATCATATATGAAATATGACATAGCAAAAGCATTAAAATAAGAAAATATAGTTTCTATTTTCAGTTACTTACAAGTAGAGTTTAAATTCTGATTTTTAAATTTTTGTGGGGAGGATATCTAACCAGTTCATTGAATCCTTTGTGTGTCATCGAATGGCTATTCTGTGTCAGTTATTCAAGTCTCTCCAAGTAATAGGTCTCTAAGACACAATACAGAAATATGCTGAGTCTGTAGAGTCTCTAAGCCCAAAAGTATGCTCCAAGTGAATGAAGACCCTTGACATGAGAAGATTATATGAGAACATAATAAAAAGAGCTGTAGCTGGGGCATTTACAAGAGCTAGACTGACACATTAAATCTCTTGAGGCCCTGAGGAGAAGCTAGAGTAACAGCTAAGAATCTTTCTGGGTTACAGCTTCTTCTAGTATAAAGAACATTATTAAAAAGGATACAGGGTTACCAGGTAAATTGGTTTAAATAATTAAGGCTAATATATGAATAATTCATTACAAAATTATGGTATAGACTTTCTGGTTTCATATAATTCCAATTAATTTTATATGTGGAGCCTTATATGTGTGAACCCTAAATTTTAGGAGCATATAATCTTAGAAATGGAAATTTAAAATTCCTTCTTCATATTAAATGGATGCCTACATACACTTATAGTATAAGCTGTAGGGCAGAAACTGAATCCTTTTCCACTTAAACATTATGGCAGTTGCCTGTAGAAATACTATAAAAATGACTAAAATATATGATGCCATAATGCCTAGTATTAACTTGCTGCTGATTCTTCAAGTAGTAAACAGTGAAGAATAAGATGTGTAGCTTTTGAAGTGACAAGAGCTATATCTAGTCACTAGAGTACGATTTAGAAAATATCAGTTCAATGCATGCAGTATATTGGTGTTTCCCTTATATTTTGTCTGAAAATTTACCAGTGTAGCTAGAGCCGAGTGAACAGAGGGAAGAATGGGACTAAATGAAATTAGTTAGGAAGCAAAAAGCATTACACATATGATGAGGAGGAAAATGGGTCTTATTCAATTCAGAGAGAATAGCCAATATAATTTTAGTGGTAGAATGACACAGTCATGTTTGAGTTGGAGGATTAATCTTCTTGTAATATAGAATCAATAGTGCAGACTGGACAAGTGAAGAGAAATCAGGACTTAATACCAGGTTACTAAAATGGGCCTTTAGAACAAAGACCAGGACAAATTACTAGAACTAAATTAATTCAACAGGAGAAAATCACATAAAACCTTGTGATTTCTAAAACTGTCCTAATTGCATAAAGCTAGTTATACTTAAAAAATCATTGGCTGAGCTGTTGGAAACTCTAATGGGTGGGGTCCAACTTTAAGAGAATTAAAAATTATTAACAATTAAGCTCAATTGACTTGTAAGTTAATAACATTCTAGTGAGATCTGTAGTAGTAAAAACTTCATCAGGTTAAAAAAATATTAATTGCCTGATCTTTATTATACTTTAAACTTTATTTTAGAACTTAAAGTGGAATTCTGGATCTCCAAATGTATAATGCTATTTACATTCTGAATTGATGATTATCACTAAATTTGTTAACTCTGCACTTTGCAAACTTATTCTTATTTTGAGTTTTTATATATTACACTTTCAAAAAGGAAAGTAAAAGGTCCATGTTCTTTCATATTGCTTTATACAAAAGTAAGATATTTTGGGTTGTTCCCTTAATATTGTCATTAAATGATATTATGACCTTGGATGGCACGTTCAAATTCTTCATGCCACCATATCTGAATTTCTAAAATTAAATGCATAGGGAGTAGGAAATGGGTGGACATATGGGAAAGACTTTAACTCTTAAAAACTAAATTTTATAACTGTTCAACATGAGAAAGCAGTAAGTGGAAAGTGAGGCAATGTTGGGAAATAACAGGCAGTCTGTTATAACAGGAGGAGAATGACTGTTCTTACTAACCCTAGTATTTGCTTCACCCCAAACTCCATGGTCTTAGAAAATGTATATCTACTGACCATAAAACTTACTAAAATGATGAACACTGTGCTAGAAATCAGAGCCACAGGACTTGATTCATCCCCAAGTATACCTCTAGTGGACAGCTGTCAGGTAGCACAAAGTTGTAGCTGAATCAGGACAAATGGGGAAATCTCACTTTTACCCTACAAATTCCTGGCTAATTAGCGATGCCGTATTGTTTCAGTAAGTCAAATTAGAGCAACTGCATGTATTATGCAACTGAACTTTCTGTACTTGATTTAACACATTATCATGGGGTGTCTTTGATTATATAGCATTTTCTACAAATAAAGGACTTGGATGGATTGATCTCTCCATTTCTGTGGCCAAACCATTTCAAATGGACTACTTATATGTCTGATAACTTATTTTTAGCTCCTATCTATGCTCCAAGCACCTTAAACACTTGCTTTTTTTTATAGGTTCTCACGTAATATGTTTTGACTAGCTAATCAAATTCCTTTAACATTTTTAATAGCCATTTTTAAACTCTGATACTATTTATATTAATATTGGATCTATGTTGCATGTATATTAGTATAGACAAAATTACTAGATGGCATAGGAGAGGAAAGTCATCCTTGTTCCCCTCCTATATTCACAAAGTAACATGATTACAAGTTGTGCTAATAAAGAGAAAGTGTATTGGTTAGCAATTTTGAAAACCCAATTGACTTACATGTTTGTATTATGGCTATTTACCAAAATATCTTTCCTGATAAAAAAAGAATTATAGTTCTCTGAATCTTTTGTGGTAGTGTGGCTTGCATTGGCCAGTGAAATTTGAGTTGAATTAATAGATGATCTTTGTCAGTTTCCAAGTCCTGTCTTGTTTGGTTGAGGTAATTGTGAAAGTTTCTGTTGATATGGAAGATGCCATAGAGCAGCCTGGAATGCTAGACACAGTCCTGGAGAACTACCTGGGCCCAAAGTGAAATTTATATGGCTGAGAAGTAAATTCATTATGATATGTCACTGATGCTTTGGCTTTGTTTTCACTATCGCATATATAATAGCATTTTCTGACTTATACACCTGAAACTTTTTAAAAGTAATATTTAACATACCTATTAATACTATGGTATTATGTTTTTAATTATAAAAATGAGTTTGCTGAAGTAAATTGTGATTATTTTATATTTTGCTATATACTTTATATACTTGGTATGCAATATACATTGATTCAGAAAATGTGTATAGGTTATTTTCAATCACATTCTATAGTATTGACCATTTTCTTCTGAGTATATTTCTACTAGCTTACTCCCATTACAGTAGAATACAAATATAGATTTTTCCAAACAAAAATAATCCATCCTTAGAAGCATTTACTGTATCTTTTTGTAGAAATATACCTATAAAGATAGGAAAGATATTATTTTGCTGTTAACTTTTCTTTTAAAGTTTTATACATTTTATGATTTTATAAAGGCTTACTTATTTATTTATGATAGACACAGAGAGAGAGAGAGAGAGAGAGAGAGAGAGGGAGGGAGGGAGAGGCAGAGACACAGGCAGAGGGAGAAGCAGGCTCCCTGCCGGGAGCCCGACGTGAGACTCGATCCCAGGACTCCAGGATCGCGCCCTGGGCCAAAGGCAGGCGCTAAACCACTGAGCCACCCAGGGGTCCCCCTGCTGTTAACTTTTCATTGATGAAGCCATCCCCAGAGCTTCATTGTTGAGTTTTTGACACTAAACCTAGAAATTTAGCATTATAACAAATTTCAACAAGATCATTTTCTTACATACAAAGTTATACAGTATTAATATTTTAATATGAACACACATGCTTTTTAGTTCATTCTTTCTGTATAGCTCAATTTGATTACATCTTGCATGGCTCCTAATTTCACTTTAATATTAAATCTGCATGGAGATAAAGCACAAAAAATATTAAAACATGAAGCCTATTCACTTGCATTATCAGTGCTCTATCACAGACATTATATGGCTTAGTAAAAATTCATACAGAAGGTCAGAATCTGAGCAAATGGAAATGTATAAGTTTGAAAATTACGGGTAGAAATATTACAAGGAATTCAATACATTTGTGTCCACGAGAACTTTGAATATAGAGCATAGATATGAAACATGGAACATTGGTGATATTTCATGTATTTGCAAGTTTTACATTAAACCAATGATTCCTTCTTTTCCTTCCAACAGGCAAGGTGATCACAGTTTTTGCTTTCTTCTTAGCATGATTACCAAACTGAAGAGATTAGGTTTATTTTAAAACATTTTCAAAAGAGAATCAGAGATGTATCTTGAAAGTCAGGGGAAACTACCACCTTCTTGGATCTTCACAGGTATATGGATGTTTGAGGGCTTTGGGAGACATCTTGCAGTGGCAGAGCATAGACCCTCTCTATAGCCAAAGGCTCAGGGAAAAGATGGAGAAAGGAGAAGGTGGGGACAGGGCAGGACTATTGAGTATGGCTGAAGATACCTTTAGGAAGACCTCTTCAGAACTCAAGGCACTATGGCAATGAAGGTAGTGAGTAGAGAAGAGCCCAGACAAAAGGTATGAAAAACAGCTTAGTGCACACCATCCACCGAGAGTTGACAGTATTTCAGATTGGGCAAAAAAAAGTTCAGAGACAAACACAGGAGTCACAGTAATAGGCCAAGAATAGGGAACAGAAGGAATGAGTGGCAAATGAGAAGGTAATAGGAACATATGCCAGATATATGCACCATTCCATATGGCATCTTTTCATGTTCCCACATATTGTCTGTGGGAGAGCTAGAAGGAAATGGACATATGGCTCAGTTGTCCAGAATTTTAGCAGATATCCATGAAAGCCTTTTAAAGCAGCTACGAATAATGGTTAAATTTTTCAGTCTTGAAGCTAGACTTATTAGCTTGGTATCCCAGCGCGATTAAGCAGTTGTGGGTCCTTTGTGAAGGTTTCATAAATTTGCGCAGCCTTAGTCCCCTTATCTCTTACCTGAAGATAGTATAAGTCAGATTTATTCTCTAGATTGGCATGGCTAAAAGTAAATATGTTTCTGGGTATATAATAGCGCTTTCTGCTGCTGCTAGAACTTTTACTATTACTATGAAATAATCATTTTTCTAGAAGGCAGTAAAATAGGAAACGGGTATATGTGTTCCCTTGAACACAGTTCTATTTTTAAAATACGGATGTATAAACAGCAACACCAGTAATGTTCGCATCTTAATTCTTATTTTGGGGAACCTCAGGGAAAATCAATTGGCCTTGATGCTATGTACTTTTATTGAATAAAACATAATTTTATTAATACTTTTTATGTATTTTATCACTCAGCTTTCTTCATCTGGTTACTTTTATTTTCTTTCTTTTAGGTAATGAGTTTCTCTAAACTTCGTTAAATCCTTTTAGGTAAGGTGATTCTGCTTTTGGTTGGTGTAGTGTAGGGCTTATAAAGAGTGTGCTTGGATATCACAGACTGGATATCTTTGCTCTAGAAAGATTTTTACACAATGAAGGGCTAGTAAATATGTCTGAACAGGAGAGAGTCATAATGATTTTGGAAATTACTCTGGCATTAACATTTTTTAAAGTAGGAAGGACAGAGACTGAAAGTATAGTGGTCAGTTGGGATGTAAAAGGCTGGGTCTGAACAAATGAATGACAATTCTAACAGTTTTTAGGAGTAAGAAAAATGGTGTATATAGGAGGAGATTAAATTGATAGAACTCGGAAAAAATGATTGAATATTGGTACAGGGATGTAAGAGCAGCCAAATATACATGGGATTGGATACTTTCCCAATAATAATCACACATTTCCTTGCAGAACTTGTTGAAGGAAAAAACAACAAAAAATTGTTCTTAGCTCTACAGATAACTCAGATTTTAAAATGTATACTTTGAGAAGAGAAACAGTTCTATGAAATTAATGGTAATATCCTCTATATTAGCCTGTGAGTTCCTCAAGTGTATGCCTGTGTGGAAAACACAAAAAATGAGCAGAATCTGAAGAACATGGAAAATTCGCCTAAATCATGTAGATGATATTCCTCTGTCATAATAAACAGAATTTTTTTTACTAGTTTAATATCCAAGAGGAATTAAGAAATTATAACATTGATTTAAAACTAGGCTCCCCTGGATCTCAGTTTTGTTTATGTGGCAATTCCTCGGAGTTTCTGAAGTGGGGGAGAGAGTGAGACAGAGCAGTGGGACTTTACATTCCCAGTTGCCACTTCAAACCTGAGCCATTCATCTGTTTTACGGGCTGGTATAATGGGCTCACCATTATAAAATTGTTAGGAGAAATAATTCTGTGACTAAAGAATTAGAAATCCTGTCTGTATGGTATTTGTATTCTTGAATACAATTCTGTTAGGATTAAGTAAGCAATATCCTCATTTCCCAGCATCAGTTCGATTATTTGGGTCTCCAATGAAAGTCTTGAATCAAAGAACCCCATTTGCATATTGGTTTGTCTAGCATGTGGATTTGAGGGTAGGCAGTAACAATTGCATTTAGGCTTCTAGTGCCTGGAGCTGGTAGGGCAGAAAGAAGTTCTCACAAGTTCCCTGATGCTTCCAGGCCTCTGCTCTAGTGAGTTACTCATCATGCTCTGGGCAAGGTCACTTGGCCCATGGCATTTTTATAGGCAGGATTATTCTGGAGGCATCTGAGGCACACTTTGATTTCTCAGGTTCCCAAACCAATATATCTTGAAGCACATAATTACTTCATTAAGATTTCTACAGATATCCCAGTGGGAAAATGCAGGAATAAGAGGCAGTTTCCTTTGACATTGAGATGGTCACCCCTGAGAAAGGTTTTGGCAAAGGACAAAGTTCTATGGTTGAGAGAAAGACATCCATATAGAATGCGATCTAACAGTTTGTAGATAATATTCTGTAGACTCTAAAAAAAAAAAATACCTGAATGATTTTGAGATAACAAATATAGTCCATCATATCTTTTAATATCTATTACTGCATAACAAACCACCCCAGTATTTGGTGGTTTAAAACAAAATTATTTTCTCTCATGGTCGCTGTGTGTCAGGAATGTGTATACGGCACAGTGGACACGGCTTGTCTGTTGAGTGGCATTTTGAGCTTCAGTTGGAAAAGTTGAAAGTTGAGTGCTGGAACAATCTGAATACATGTCACTCACATGTCTGGTGGTGGATGCTGGCTATTGGCTTGGACCTTAGCTGGAACTGTGCCTGGAACACTTAAATGTAGTATCTCCATGTGGCCTAGTCTTCCTCACAAAGTGTTGGCTGGATTCAGATAGACGGACAGACGGAGACTGAGAAAGAGAACCAGGCTGAAGTCATTTCATCTTCTATAATATAGTCACAAAAGTCATAGTGTTAATTCCACTCAGCTCTATTTACAGCGGGTACAAAGGTACCCCCAAGTTCAAGACAAAAGAGCATGGATTCTATCACTTGATGGAGATGTATTACCGTCACATTAAAAAAATATATGTTGAAAAAATACGTAGATGTACCCATCTTGGTACAATGCAGTCTGGCACCTGGGAGAAGTAAAAACAAGATTGAGAAATGATGAGCGCATGATTGTGCTTTGTTCTGAAGTGCCAATCGAAATTTTCTCTTACTGGCTCTGAACCAATTAAAAAAAATATATGTATATAGGAGTTAGCTTGATAATGCAAAAATCTTCAATGGAAAATGCAAGTCAAAGTCTAAATCAGAATAGTTTTCCCATTGAAATGAATTTACTTGCCAACCCATAGAGCTGAGAAGACATACCCCAGTGAGTTTTGCTTCACTTGGAGCCGTACAGACCAGAATATATGTGAGGAAAAGTACAGGAAAGAAAAAAAAAATAAATGTATATCTCTGGCCAAGGTACATTTTCTTTATTCTGTGGACTCGTCTTCAGTTGGAGTACACTTGCAGCGCTGCCAGATATAAAATGGAATCGAGGGCAGGCGGAGTCTTAACAGGTGTTGGTACAAACTTAAAGCTTCAGAGGGACTTGCTTTTTGCTGCCAAGAGGATCGATGCAGATGTACGCTTTGGCTTCTTTAGACTGAAATGGCCTAAATTCTCTTTCTTGAGAAAAGTTTGTGAATTTATTCCATGCTAAAACCCACTGTTATCTGACCAGCCAGGAAACATTTCTCCGTCAGAAATGGTCTCTTGTCATGAAATATTCAAACGAAAGACAGGCAAGGTTTTGATTTTTAATGATTCCAAAATACCCTTTGTGCTATGTTTTTTGGGGTTTTTTGTTGTTGTAGTCCCTGGATTCAAGAGCCAGACTTTTTTTAATGCATATCTGCCTTTCTCTCTTCTGTCTCACTACGCTGCCTGGCTTTGTGAAGCTGAGACTGGAGGCTTTCCTACCTGGTGGGCCTTGCCCAGTAACACAGGTAAATCACTGCAGCTGTGAGCACTCTTCGCAGAAGGTTAAATTTATTCCATGCTGTAGAGTAGGAACTCGTCTCTGTAAATAATTTTATTATGCTCCTTTATAAACATTTTGGTAGAAGAAAATTCCTGGTTTAACTCAATAACTTATTACACTTTCCCTGCCCCACGAATTAGATTGATTATGGTGGCACGTGAGATTGATAATACATAGATCTGTGTTGTGACAGCCATTGTTTTAGTGCCAAGCTGAAGAGGAATGCGTCCTTAAATGTATCATTGTATAAAATATTGACCTAGAGAACTTCATTATTCAAGCTGGAGAGACAGTCACTACTTAACAGTAATAAACTGTTTCTGTGTTACATTGAGAATACTTCGGGAAATATGAGAGTTGTCAAATCTCTTGAAAATCCTGTCTTTATAGTACACATGACACTAAAGCTATAGCTGTATTTTCTGCTAATAAAAGCAAAGGCACAGACAGATGTGAAGGATATCACGGCGCACTGACAAGAAACTAAGAAAAATGAATACCTGGTTGAGGAGTCGGAAAGACACAGGCCAATGACCTTGGGAAGCTTTACTCTTTCGAGATATTTTTGTTCTTGTAAGGAGAGCAAAGATAATGCTGCATTAGTGTAAAAAATAAAATAAACCTGAGGCTCTAAACTGAAGACATTTTATGAAAAATATCCTGAAGTGTCTCTTAACAGAAAGTCACGTGAGATAACATAAAAATAAAAGATGCTGAATGCCAGCCAGAATATTTTAGAAGAGAAAGACATTTTAGAAGTTAGCAAAAAATGATCTGCAGAAGTACAAGAAAAAAAAAACACGACAATTTAAACCAGAATGAGGTTCCTTTCATTTGTTAAATAAGAAAAATCCTTGCTTTCCATTAGGCTAACATCTCCTTCTGTCCTATTTTACTGTTGGTAGTGAAGCTTTTCCTGCTCTTTTCAGAAAACTATGGTTAATATCATTAAAAAATAAAAGCACCTTGGATGTCATTTTTGCGTTGCTATTATTATAGTAGCCTCATATTTGGAACCTAAAAAAAAAAATTAAAGAATTGAATCAGAAAACATTAGCATATAAAAATGCTAATTGATTTTCAGTAAAACTAGTCATCCTGTAGTGCCTCATTAATAATTGAAGAATATTCATTATAGCTTTGGTGCTTTATTTTCTAATTTTTGGAATTTAGAAGTCCATGAAGAACATATGTGGTAATGCTTAGCTATTCAGAATTCCAAATTTAACAGAATACCAATAGATAATTTTTAAAAATTTTTTTCAGAAACCTAAAGTTGGTTGTACTTAACCAAGATCTTTTTGCTGTGATAAAACTTTGTGTTTAATACTATTTAAGTAGTGTAAATTATATACTTAATTTAAAAATGACTATAGGGATCCCTGGGTGGCGCAGCGGTTTAGCGCCTGCCTTTGGCCCAGGGCGCGATCCTGGAGACCTGGGATCGAATCCCACATCGGGCTCCCAGTGCATGGAGCCTGCTTCTCCCTCTGCCTGTGTCTCTGCCTCTCTCTCTCTCTGTGTGACTATCATAAAAAAAAAAAAAAAAAAAAAAAATTTAAAAAAAATGACTATAGATACCTCTAGAAAATGGTGATTTAATTCTCAGGTATGGTCTTATTTTCTGAAATTTAGATAGTGCCTTAATTATTATTAACACTAGGTGCCTGGTTGGCTCAGTCGTTTGGGCAGCTGTCTCTTGATTTCTAGTCAGGTCAAGAGCTAAAGGTTGTGAAATCCATCCCCACATTCGGCTTCCACTCAGCAGGGAGTCTCCTTGAGATTCTCTCTCTTCCTCTGCTCCTCTTCCCCAGATTATACACTATCTTTCTCTCTTAAAAAAAAATTACTATTAACATCTTTCATGCATAAGGAGGCGTCATTTTATTACTTGGAATATTTTTAGAAGTTCTCAAGAAAACAATGATCATAAAGGAAATACAAATATAAATATATAGTATGCGTATACAAAGAAAGAAAACATGAGATACGGAGCAAGAGACTTATTTTTATTTATTTATGTATTTCTTAAAGATTTATTTATTCATGAGAGACATAGAGAGAGAGATTGGCAGAGACACAGGCAGAGGGAGAAGCAGGCTCCATGCAGGGAGCCCGACGTGGGACTCCATCCCGGGTCTCCAGGATCAGTCCCTGGACTGAAGGAGGCACTAAACTGCTAGGCCACCGGGGCTGCCCAAGAGACTTTTTAAAATGGAGAAACAAATGATGTACTAAGGAAGAAAAGCAAGAGTAGAATAATAAAAATAGTCACTAACACCCTCAATATCAAAATTGAGTTTGTGCTTTAGTTTTGATCTATTAGCTAATAGTAATGTATAATATATTTGTGCCACATGTCCTTAGAATTCATTTTAAATTAATGAATAATTCCTACATTCCGTAGTTCCAGAATGTATTGTCAAAGACTGGCTCAAGAGTTGAGAAGACACTCCTGATTTTGCATTTCCTTCCCCTAAGCAACCATTTCTCACAGTTACCTCATGGTGGGAATAGACAAGGCAATCTCTTCTTTCTCAGTCTTTGCCCCTTGAAAGCCTGATTAGGAATCTGTATGTCAAAGTTTGTTGCAAATTTTATTCCAAGGAATAAAATGCCTACATTTTTCAATACATGTTAAACATAAGATAATAAAAAGAAGACTTTGTTAAGGGTAGTGAGGGCAGGACCTCTTCCCTTTAAGATTTCTCTGTCAATAGGGTCCATAGCCTCAAGATCTCCTTCCAGGACAGAATCAGAAGTCCTTGAATAACATTCATGTAATCTGAGGACCAAGCATGAAATGAAACAAAACCACTGAGTTGCAGGGGAAGAGGAGAAGAAACCAGGGAACTTAAAAGATATGAAGGAGCTGATGGGTCCTGAAATAGTGAATGGGTAGAGCAGAGATATAAAAGCAACCAGGCAAAGGGTCTCACAGCATAAGGCCATGAGACAACAAGAGATTCCATGGTATATAATTCATACAATACACCTGGATTTTCACTTATTCTAATTCTCTGGCTCATATTCATGATGCAGACCTTCAATTACACATGTTTTGTGTATGTTTTGAGTCTTCATGTGTAAAAGTAATCTTTGTTTAGATCTCTTGGTTACAGACTATATATATTCTCCCTCTGTGTCAGATTAAGAGTAAGGTGTTGGATTAGATGTGTACAATTTTGTTTGGATGAGAGAATGATATAGTTTTAGGTTTCAAGTTCTGAAGGCTTGTCAGGGAGAAGAAGAAAATGTATTAGCTCCCTTCTGTGTTTCTCATCTCTTTCACTGGGTTTCCTCTCATATAAAGAATAAACCAACCAGACATAGATGCAAGCTAGTAGCCTGTTTAAAGATGGATTGAATGAGGTGTTTGTTCTTAAATCAAAACCAGGGGGTATGGTATCTGATAGTTTAGCCCTGTGAAAGACCAAAATTATAATTAGTAGAGACAAATGTGCAACTCATAACCAACATTTTC
This sequence comes from Vulpes lagopus, assembly GCF_018345385.1. Lineage (NCBI taxonomy): Eukaryota > Metazoa > Chordata > Mammalia > Carnivora > Canidae > Vulpes > Vulpes lagopus. Next base: position 76,919,190 of record NC_054827.1, on the reverse strand, counting down.
AGATTGGTTTGTAAATGAAATTGCCAGTTTACTAATTTGTATTGGGAATCAGCCTGCCATAATGATAAAACATTGGTGTCCCGTGGTTAGGGGGATCCTGTTCCAAGATTGGAGGCAATTGAAAAACTAATTAATATGGAAAAATCTACTGGGTGAATGTAGCTTTAGGAGAATCTATATTTTTTATTCCAGCTGGCAGCTTAAATTGTGATTTCCAAACTAGAGTACTTTTGGAGTATGTGTGAGGACATGGCACATTACCTCAGAGCACCAATTTTACAGTAAGATTTTATTTTTTATTAGGAATAGTTAAGCCATTTAAAAATATTTGTATTAAAACAGAATTATGTTATGGAGTATGCCTGGGAATGCAGAATGCAGTTAGTTATTTTTAGATGAAACATAAAAAGATCCTTCCATTTTTAGAGAGCCTTTTGCTGACCAGATTGTGCACCAAGGGTTCATTTTCCTTCTTCTTAATAAACTCTAATGGAAAAGTTTGTTAAGATTTGTAGGCTGAACTGATGCCCTACTCTGTGGAAAGGTAGGAGATGAATCCACTGTGAGTGAGACACATTGACAACTTCTTCTCCTCCAGCAGCTCTCTGGACAGGCTCCTTGCTGACCATTGTCCATTTGTACTCATCTTTACAACCTCATCCATTCCTTTTTTAATATACTTTCACAACTTTTCTAAATTTATAGCTTATTTTGCATTGATTACATTTTAGGTTGACTGCTTCCTGATGATATATAAAGGGCACCTTAATCTCATGAATTACCTGTTTCTAAATCACAATGCAGGTCGAGTTACTTTATAAAGGGTTTTCCGGCTCCAATCTCTATTATGTGGATTTTGATCAACAACAATTACATGGAGTAGAGCATTTTGTCCTGAGTGTTTTTGGATTTCCCTTACCCTTGTCTTAACTGTTTTTTGACCTACCTTTTTAGATAACATTGCTTTTCAGCCTTTACTCTTTACCTTTGATGACACTCTTTTCAAGTGGTTCTTATTTTTTGAAAGTTTATATAAAAGCAATCTTAAAGAAGAGCTAAGTGTGTTAATCTATGTGGGCAACCACTTAAATTAAAAACTATTTTTCATTCTTTATGAAATCAAGCCTACTGTAAGGCTGAAGGCTTACCAAAAGATAGCCTGAAGACTAGCAAATATGAGAGTTTAATAGATAAGCTTTTTGTCATCTTTGCTCTGTTGTTGTTCCCTGCCCCCTTTGGATTTTTTACTGCTTAATTTATGACCGTGGTAATTGTATAAAAGAAGGTAAGGCCGGTGACAAGGTTACATGGCAATTTTATGTTTTTCTACTAAGCATATATTCTAGTTACTATATCCACCCCTACTTCTGCTATCACTCATGTTTCCTACATTTATGCTGTTTTATCTTTATGGTACTTGCCAATTCTTAAACTATATTACCTGGGGCGGGGGGGGCGCTGTATGTGTGTATTTCTTATTTGAATGTAAGTTCTATGAGAGCAGGGACTTTCTCTCTCGGTCACTCTATTTTTATTACCTAGAACAGTACTCAATGACTCAAAGTATGTATTTTTAACTACAGCACTACTAACATTCTGAGATAGATATACCTCTGTTGTGGGGGACTGCCCTGTGCATTATGGGATGTTTAGCAACATCTTGGCCTCCACCCTCTGGTTGTCAGTGGCAGCCCCACTCTAAGTTGTAACTAAAGACATGTCCGCAGATTTGGGGAGAGGGACATGTCCACACTGCCTCTGATTAAGTACCTTTGGCTTAATAAAACCAGAAGTATGTGGATTTAAGCCTGTCTTCTTCAAACACTAGCCAGAGATATCATGAAGAGATACATGAAAGCAGGCCCAAAGAACTTACTTAAAAAGGCAAATGAAATTATGGATAGACAGCCCACTTTTACAGAAGTTGAAGTTGACATGGGACAGAGAGGTCAAATAAGAAATCCATAGCACATACACAGAGGATTGAGTTGGGTGGAATAATTTCTAATGCTAGCATTGCTGGGAAGCCACAGCTCATTTGTCCCTGGGTAATGCTATAACAGGATTAGCTGTAGATATAGAAGCATATTTTTTTCCTTTAATTGAGCCATTGCAAAATGACAGTCTTCCAACCTGCTCTAGTTTGGCAAGGGCAATGCTCGCATACCAACTGGCTAAAAACAAACCATATTATAGGAGGTCCTTTTAAGCGGTGTGATTAGTATATACATTCATGGGCTTCTTTCTCACTTGCTGAGTGCCTGGATAATATTTTACTCTTTAAATTAGCAAGGGGCCAGTATATGTAATTACAAATAAACTGATGGTCTAAATAAATTGTGTATATTCATGATAAACTGTATGAATCAAATATAGAGAAAAACATTTAGTAAGCCCTACTAAAATGTGCTTGCGTTTTTTTACATTATTGTATTGAAATACTGCAGTAAATTTATTTCACTGATAAAAAAGATACTTGTTAGAGGTCTCACAGTTACTAAGTCCTGCATTTGATTTTTAAATCCTGGTCTATCTACTTTAAAGCCAATGTTTTACAGTTGCTAGGATATATACTAGTAAAAAATGCCTCCTTTACTCTTGTCCTTACTCTAAGTACAATCTGATGGATCCCAAACAGATAGCTTTTTTAATGTGACTAAAATATTCTCAGCATGTTTAATGCATCAGCAATGAAAATATGAAAGATAGGTAATTTTACTTAGTAAAAATAGTAGAGTATCAAACCAAACAAATCTCACTTGTGTTTTACCCTAGGATATCCCTATGTGTTTGCTCTTAGGATAGGTAAATTCCTCCAGGACCTTACCTAATCATATTAATTTATGATTGAGTTAAGCATTTTGTCTAGAATAGTATACATTCTCCTTTTTCTCCACTTAATCCTTTTCTTTAACCCTTGGTGAAGAACTAATCATTTGCTTATGTTCTATGCATTTGTCCATTTACCTTTTATTAAGTCAAGGAATACATTAATTTCTATAAGCCCCTAGCCAGAGATAAAAGTATAGACCTTTGTAAGTTACCCAGAATTCAGCTATTCCTTTGAAATTCTTCATTGGAAAATGTTAAGCTGGGGCAACATCTGGCATTATAGAATTGGAAAGGTAGAATTAATTTGCTATTTTTCAGCCTTGAGAAAACATCAAAGTAGTCATGTGCCTATCTGACTAAGAATTATTTGAAAATTGTGTTAAAGTATAACGATAAAAAAATGGTAAGCTATAATTTAATCATTAAAAATGTAAAAAACACTGTTTTGGAATAATGATCACTTCTAAGTATTAGTACTTCTAATATATGTATAAATAGCACATCTTTAGTGCACAAAGGAATGATGCATGCCTGTGGTGGCCACTTTATGTTGTATAATCTGTAATTGGAACAAGCCTCTGGTATTTGTTGATTTCTGATAAGCCTGTGGGTCCCTTGACAATGCAGCTTGTTAAGCTTAAATGGTTTCAATTTCCTTGTTTTAAGGCCCTGACTCTCTTATTCTTGTCCTATTGGCTTTGATTCTTACGGCACTCGTGGATCAATTAAACCAAATCCTATGACTTGATTAAAAAAAGTTTTTTGCAGAATATGTTTTCACTGGCAACAGTTTAATCATGTTTGTAGTTTGCAGGTTTACTCTTTAATCTTTTCATTTTAATATATGAAAATTGTAAAAGTTGCTTAAGTATTTTGTGAATTATAATTGCATTTTATGTTTTCCATTTATACTGTTTATTCAATCAATAAAATGCTGATTTTTAGTATTTTGAAATAAGAATAGTTGTATTTTAATGGATATTAAGAACAAACTGATATTTTTACATATTTCTGATACTTTATTAAGCCTATCAGTAAAGTTTTCATGTAGATACTCAAATATGAACAAGATACATGAGATTAACCTGGTCTTGGGCAGCTCCGGTGACTCAGCGGTTTAGTGCCGCCTTTGGCCTAGGGCGTGATCCTGGAGACCAGGGATCAAGTCCTGGGTCCGGCTCCCTGCATGGAGCCTGCTTCTGCCTCTGCCTGGGTCTCTGCTTCTCTCTCTCTCTCTCTCTCTCTGTGTGTGTGTGTGTGTGTGTGTGTGTGTGTATCTCATGAATAAATAAAATCTTTTAAAAAAAATTAACCTGGTCTTTTTTGATGTATACATCAAATGAGTAAATGAGAGCATAGTAATTCTCAGGACACAGATGAAATTCAACAAAGTATTTCATGTTAAATTCTCATGACAGTTACGAATAAGAGGTGAAAATATGAATAAAAATCAGGGGCAATTAGGTGAATTATTCAATAATGGGAATCAAAGATTCTAATGAATGAGTTTATTTTAAGTTAGAATGAAAGGCCTTGGTTCTGTCTTTGTCTCTAACAGTATGGATGATTCAAAGCTGGACAAGGAGCTGGATGCATGAACTACTAATAAGATCTGTTTGAAAAAGTTTGGCTACTAGAACATGAACCAAATCTAATGGAATAAAAAGTCAACATTATCCTTTACTAATTCTAAAAACCAATCAAATCAATAAGGATAAAATTCTATGAACAAATAGAAGGCACTGGCCAAAACTGATAGTTTTATAAATTGCTATTTTTTAAAATGTAAAAGTAGTATGTGTTCATCAAAGAAAAATTAGCAAATGTAGAAATATAGAAAAGATACCAACAATAGCGGTTTTATTTTTTCATGTACAATTTCTTTTTGGTTTTACATATGAATTTATATTTTTCTACATTTTCCCACCAATATTTTCACTTTTATCTATGATTTACTTTCCTAATTGTACATTAGTTTATAATTAAACATAAGGTATGCTATATTTATATTACATATAATTATATATCTATAAATAGGTATATATGGATACAACATTTCTGAGCATTTCTTTGCTATGATACTGAACAGTAATAAACTCTGATGGCTGAAGTGTTCTTACAGGAAAATAGCTACAGTGAATTACTTTTGATTTCCGTAATAAGGGATGACAATAAAATAGTTAGCTTTTAAGCAACAGAGAGCTAGCATTAGAAAGGTGCATTAGAATAGTATAAAAGTATATTAGAATAACCAGTCAGTTATGGTTTGCTGAAATAATGGTTCTTACTAATATTTTTATGGCACTTTTGGGACTTGTATAATTAAGATGTAGTGTTGTTGCTATGATTTAAACAATTGTTGATTATTAATTTTACCTTTCTGTATCTTGGGTGAACTATTCTACCCACCAACATTTTCACATTTATATGTGTGATACAGTTTTCTGGTTGTTTCAGGACAGTTGCTGTGACCCTCACATGAAGAAAACCAAACAAACAACATTGCTGTAAAATTGTTTACAAACTTTTTCTTTCAAAATTTGCTACCCATTTCTCTATCAACTTCTGGACTTTGAAACTGCAGGAGAAAAATCTCATGTCCGAAATATCTTATTCAGGTTTTCAAATCTCATCTGTATTATTTTCTTAATGTTTACTGGATTCTCCTTTGTTTTTGTAACATAAGCTAGATTAGCAATATGGTCATAGAACAGACTGCTTTTCATTGATTATGACTGTGAATTAGAAATGCCATTAAGTGTATACTTCCAGCTAATGAGTATTGTCTTCAATAGTATTTTTATGATTTCTTCTTCCAGAATAATAATTATTCCCATATTTCTAATATCAATCCTCCATGTCTCACCTCTCTTTCTCCTATATGTTTTATATCTAAATCACTGGAGAACTTACTGGACATGCTTCAGGGGGCTTCATCAGGGTGACTTCATCAGGGTTCCTCTGAGAGAGCCAAATCATGCATACTGTCCATGAGATGTTTATAGTGTCTCCAAACTCAGTTTTGGTTAAATTAAAAATTAAAATATGTGGAATTTAAGAAAGAAAACAAGCAAAGAGATGAGAAAAGCGAGAGAGAGGTAACAGACTCTTAAGAGAAACAGACTCTTAAGAGAACAGATGGATGTTTTCCAGAAGGGAGGTGGCTAGGTGGCGGCGGCGGGGGGTGGGGTGGGGGGTTAAACGACTGATGGGATAAGAAATGCACTTGTGATGAGCACTGGGTGTTGTATGGAAGTGCCGAATTGGTATATTGTACACTTTAACAAACATTGCACTATAGGTTATCAGGAATTAAAAAAAAACTTAAAAAATAAAATATATTCATCCGTGTGGAATTCAAGGTTTTTAAGTGATATTACTTAAAGCTTTTTTTCTTAAACTTATACCTGTTTTTCCTTCTTTCTTTGATCACACTTTCAAATCCCTTATCTATTTTTCATTTAGGACTCTCAGTCTCTTTATGCTCTTGTACTTCTGATAGGCAAGTGGTATTAAAAAAAATAAACTATCAAAATCATTCAAATATTAACTATAGTTTTATAACTACTAATTATAAAGATTAATAAGTGCATTCTAAGTGTTGAGATTTTGAACTTGCTGTACAGATAGATGAGTATCTCAAAATGGTCCTTATTATCAGTACTTAATTTTTGTTCCACTTGAGAAAAGGTTGTATGAGGTTTCATCATATTAAGGATGTTGTGTGGCTTTAAAAATGGTTTCTTTCTATATCTATTGTATCTACAATTTGACCAAAGGATACCAATTATGTGTTTTCCTACTCATAAGAGGATTTTATCTTTTATTGGCATGAATGTGCAGTGTGGAAAGAGGAATTGAAAAAAAAAAAAAAGGAAAGAAGAATTGAAGAAAATAAGCCTTCAGGTAGCTTACAGGCAATGGAAGATCATCAGATAATACTTTAGAGAGAAAGCAAACAACAAAACAACTCTAGCACTGTTTTTTAATAATATGCAAACTCATAGAGTATGAAGTAACTAGAGGAGGATGAAACCCATGCTTATTAACCATTAGAATTTTGCATGAATCCTTAGTCGTTGGGGCTGCTGGGCAAAGTGGAAGGTTCAAATCTGGCCTAAAATTTCAGTTAATTATATTTTATCACAAATTTAATTACACAGTTTTAATTAGAGAAATACCAATATCTAGTTGGCAGGTGGTTTAGCTGGAACTATTTAGTAATTAAAAAGACATAATGACCCCCAAAGCCAAGCAGACAAAAACAAATGAAAATTTCAAAAATAACTTAAGAAAATTGAACTTTACAATGTGATAAAAACTGGTTTTAATTTTTAAAAGTTTTAGGAAACTTGCATTTGTGTCCACAAATTTCTGCATATTTATAACATGTAATTAAAAAATTTGTTGTAAATGCCACTTTATTGGTTTTAAGTGTCTGCCATATTTAATTATGGAAATAGCATTTACTTAATACTTAGGATGAATGAAATTCACAGTACCATTCTTGGTTTTGAGAGAATATCTCAAAATGCAGCTTTCTTTTTAGAAATTTTATAGGTTTATAGCTATTATTTTGTATTTTAGAATGAGCGTATTTAATAGCTGCCCTAGAAAACTGTTTGGCTTGTACTATATACCATGCCAGTAAAGACCATAATTGTGAATTTATTTTCTACCTTATTCTCCAGCCCAAAAACCCCATTTCTGAATTGCTGTGTGAACAAACTTGAAGTCTCCATGAAGAGTAATAATACTTTCTCCAGTTTTTTCAGTACCTCAGAGGATAAGATAGGATAAGATTCAGAAAGTGAACTGTTAATGGGGGGTATGTTATAAGGATTACTTCAGATTGCACTGTATCAGGTACATAGAAGGTATCAACGATACTGACAATATGAAGGAGATGATTGAACTTAATTATAGTATTCCTGTCAATAAATGTCTGTAGCCTTGTTATCCTTTCATATTTTTTCTATAAAAAAATAACATAAAAGACCATTAGGTAAACGTAGCTATAGATTTGTCTCTGAGATATTCTACTTTTGCCTAAAAAGTACAGAACCAAAATATTTAACAATTAAAAATGGACATGTGGAAAAATATTAAAAAATGGAATTACAAAGAAAGTGTATAGGAAATGTTTTTTGCAATCTTATAACGTGGAGACTTCTGTATTCACAAGACAGAAAATTTTATTTATTTATTTTTTAAAGACTTTATTTATTTATTCATGAGAGACACAGAGAAAGAGGCAAATAAATGGGAACAGGCATAAATGGGAACAGGCAGACACAGGCAGAGGGAGAAGCAGGCTCCATGCAGGGAGCTCAACGTGGGACTCGATTCTGGGACCCCGGATCACGCTCTGAGCTGAAGGCAGGCTCTAAACTGCTGAGCAATCCAGGGATCCCCAAGAAAGAACATTTTAAAAGCATATTGAAAGATCTTAACTGGAAAAAATTTAAAAAAAATAAAAGCATATTGAAAGATCTTAATGGTTAAAAGAAAAGCAACTTTATTTAAAATGGTAAATACATACAAATGAAATATCGGTAATTACACATGAAATATTAGAGGTTGTTATTGAGGGCATGTCTATGTGGATGTAGGGCTGTTAAATTTTATTTATATCCTGGCTTACTGTACCAAAAATATGGTAAAAGCAAGTATAATAAAAATAATATTCATAGAAGTGATAAGATCAAGTATTTACTGTTTTAGAAGTCAAAGAAAACTTGGTAGCTTTTTTCTTTTTTTAATTGTACTAGGAATTCAGATTCCCATTATTTTACTATCTATATCAGAGCTTACTTTGGGACTAGACCTGGAAAACAAATGTGTTCTCCAAATGGGGAAACAGGTATGGAAACATCTATTTATTCTTTAAGTCTTCTCAAAATCTCAGTAGTTTGAAGTTATAAAACGAAGGCTGTAAATATTCTTTCTCAGAAAGGTGAATGACTTCACTGAATTCTATTAATATTTATGTAATATCTCAATAAATCTATCCACTAATGAATAAATGACAAGCAGCTGTTTTGCATTGCTTTGAGGGAATATCGACTTTTAAGTGGTCTGTGATTTCTGTTGAAAATTCAGATCTGAACATAAAACAGATCCACATCAGTCTAATGAATACAATGACCCAAGAGAATGACTTCTACAGTTAAGAGATAAAAATTCCTTCCTCAAATGAGGTTAGTATCACATATACTAATACAGAAATAAGCATATTAATATGTCTATTTAAATCTATTGACTTTAAAATGTACCGTATGAGTTTGGACAACTGCTGCTTTTTCCTTGCAGCATGTAAGCCAGAAGCCTCTGGAAAATAATTCTGTCCTAGGTTGTGTGTCAGTTTTTTCCCCCCAGAGTTTTAAGGACTTCTTAAAAACTCTCTTGGGTAAATAGTGGGATAAGTTGGAAAGTCTTATACAGTAATATTTACAAAGCAACTTCTCGTATAGAGTCATGTCTCAACTCAGTGTGTATTTGTGTTGGAAAATTTTTGTTGTGCTGCTATGTACCAGCAACTGGGAGTTGTAAGAAGAGTTTTAGAATTTTACTAAAATGTGTAGCAAAGGAAAGGTTGAAGAAAGGAAGATCCTTTTACTGGCCAACTATTCTCTGGGCCAACACACACTAGGAACAGTTCTGTTAAAACTTTTTATATCACAAGGATTTGGATAAAGTTGGTCAATAAATACTGGTTCCAAAGTTAAGCCACATGCAGTGAAAAATGTATCCACTGATCATTAATATTTCAGATATTTATGCTACATTTGCAAATCAGTGGTCAGGAAGGAGTTGTTGCTTTGTTAAATCTTACATTCTGAGGTAAAATTTGAGCATTTTGAAATGCACAGTTCTTTAGGGTACCATCTTGAGTTCTGACAAATCTATACAACCTTGTAACCAATACATCAATCAAGATAGAATATTGTTTTAAAAAAATATATTGTTTCCCAACAGTGAATCTCTACCCCTCCATTGGCAGCGATTGCTTGGATTTCTATTACGGTATGTTAGTTTCACTGTTGTTGAATGTCACTTAAATGAAATCAAACAGTAGATTGTCATTTATCTGGTTTATTTCACTCAACATATTTTTTTTTTCACATATGTGGTTAGTATGGTTAGTATGTTATTTTTTGAAGAATGGCTCTGAAATATGCTAAGACTGAAGGTAAAGTTTAAAATAGTTTTATGGGGGATCCCTGGGTGGCGCAGCGGTTTGGCCCCTGCCTTTGGCCCAGGGCGCGATCCTGGAGACCCGGGATCGAATCCCACATCGGGCTCCCAGTGTATGGAGCCTGCTTCTGCCTCTGCCTCTCTCTCTCTCTCTCTCTCTCTGTGACTATCATAAATAAATAAAAAAATTAAAAAAAAATAGTTTTATGAAAATATTTTTATTTTTATTTTATTTTATTTTACTTTATTTTTTAGATTTTATTTATAAAATAAATATATTTTAATTTATTTAATTTATTTTAATTATAAATAAATAAAATGAGAGACCTGAGAGACAGACAGAGAGGCAAAGACAGGATGGGGAGAAGCAGGCTCCACACAAGGAGCTGGATGTGGGACTCAATCCCGGGACTCTGGGATCACATCCTGAGCTGAATGCAGAGGCTAAACCACTGAGCCAACCAGGCATCCCTATAAGGTTATTTTAGAACATATAGAATTTTGCCCACAGAGCTTATGATATACCTAGTTGACAGTAGCACCCAGGTTTTCAAAATAGTTGTCATTTTTTTTCTTGTGTTCATAGACTTATTCTCATAAGCTGCCTACTGAGTAAAAACCATTTATGGTATTGCGTGAATCCATATTTATCCCTTTTATTACTGAATGATACTCCACTGTATACATAAACTGCAATTTGTTTATCCTTTTATGGTGATATAGTTGGGTGGTTTCTAGTTTTTAGCTATTATTAATAAAAGAGTTTTAAAAATGTGCATGCAAATACTTTGGTTGCTCTTTTAATTCTTTTACCTAAATCTCCAGGAGTGGGTCATCATGTTGGTGTTAATTTAGCTTTATGAGAATCTGCCAAATAGTTTTTCAAAGTGGTTGTACTATTTTAAAATCCCACCAGCAACATTCTGCTTGCTTCACCACCTTGCCAAATTTTGGAATTCTCAGTTTGTAAAATTTAGCCATTTTAATGTGTGTCATGGTATTTTAATGCAATTTCAACTATATTCTTGATCACTGGAGATACTGAATACTTTCCCATGTGCTTATTGGTCATTTGTTTAACTTCGTTTGGGAAGGTACTGTACACGTTATTTATTTTCCAATTTTTTAAACTTAATTTTTTTTTTTTCAGAGGTGTCTTAGGTTCACAGAAAATTGTGAGGAGGATATAGAGATGTTCCACATACCTCCTGGCCCTACACCTGATTAGTCACCTCTTATACTAACATCACTCATCAGAGTACGTTTGTTACAATTGATCACTGCATTGACAAATCTAAGCAATCACCAAAACCCTTGTATTTAAGTTTAATTTGTTTGATATTAGTAAAGCCATTTAACCTTTCTTAAGTTTCAGTGATACATTTTTTTCATTCTTTAAACCTGCCTATCTGTGTCTTTAGGCTATATCTCTTATAAACTACTTTTAATTATATGTTATGTTTTTTTTTTAATTCTTAAAATACTGCTTTTATTATGAGTGTTTTGCAAATAAAATGTAGTACTTAGATATTGGGTTTGTGTTAGCTATTTTTCTGTTTCTTTTTTAACAATCTTTTCTGTTCTTTGGTTCTTCATTTTTGCTTTCATTTAGGTGATCTAATCTGTTTCACAGTTTTATTTTAATTACTCGATTTGTTTTTAGCTGTGTCTATTTGTGTTTGTCTTTTTGTGGTTGCCGAGATGCATAATATGCTTCCTTGATGTATTACAGTTTACTTTGGTACTAAATACAGTCTCTTATACTTACCCATATATTTACCATTCCCAGTGTTCTTAAATCTGAATTTTCAACTGAATTTCTAAACTTTTTTCATCTGAAAATATATTTAGTCGCACTCTTATTTTGAAAGGATATTTTCAGTAGCTACAAAGTTTTAGGACATCATTTTATTTATTCAACACTTTGGAATTGTGTTCCGTTTTTTTCTAAACATTGTTTGTCATAAGAAGTTAGCAATCACGTAACATTGTTTTGATGCCTTTTTGTGTGTGTGTGATTTGACAAGGTTTATACATTATATTCACCACAACTGTAGCTTCCATCTGTCCCATTACATTGCTAATATAATATTGACTGGATTTTTTTTATTTTTTTTAAAGATTTTTTTTCCCTTGTGTTTACTTTGGAGGAATTTGTTGTGATGCAACTAGATGTGATTTTCTTTGTATTCTATTTTCCAAATTTTAGGGAAATTTTATCCACTTTTTAAGTTCAATTTTTTTTCTCCTTTGATGGTATATGTGTGGTGTTTGCATGTGTTTGTCTCATTCTCTCTTTCCCTAAAACTCCAGTATATATAATTTTGATCACTTGCTACTATGTTACTAAGGCTCCCTCACCCTCATATTTTTTATCTCTTCAGGTTAGATAGCATTTACTACTCTGTCTTCAAGTTTTTGGCCCTTTCTTCTCTGGTCTTCAGTTGGGTGTTTGTCACATCTAATAAATCACTGATACCACGTATTGTGTGGAGAGTATGGGTTTTACCTGTTTCTTTTATCTCAAAGATAATAATACTCTGTTGTTTGTCCACTGTCTGGAAACAGTTTCCTTATAAATATTTTTCTGATTATTGAACTATAATTGATACACAAGGTTATTTTCAGGTATACAATATTGATATGACAAATCTCACATTACTTAGTAAGTATAGTCATCACCTATCATTATATGATTTTATTACAATTTTATTGACTATATTTCTTTTTCCTCTCTGTGACTTAATTATTTTATAACTAAAAGCTTGTACTTATCAATCTACCTTACATCTTTCACCGTTCATTCACCTACCTCCCCTCTGGCAACCATCATCAGTTTGTTCTCTGTATTTAAGTGTCTGTATAAAATCATATGGTATTTGAATTTATTTGTCTGACTTAATTCACTTAGTTAATATCATCTCAGTCTATTCATGTCATTCCATATGGCAAGATCTTATTCTTTTTTATGGCTCAGTAATATTTCATTGTGTATGTATGTATATATATATACACATACATATGCCACATATATGTGTATGTGTGTATATATGTATGTACATATGCGAGGTAGATATATAGATGTGTATATATTACCATACCTAGATATAATATATCTGTATCTACTTACCTTGCATCTTTTTTAATCCATTCATCTATCAATGCACACTTGGATTCCTTCAATATCTTGACTATTGTAAATATGGCTGCAGTAAATAAAAAGGGTGCATATATCTTAAATTAGTGTATTTATTTTCTTGGGGTAAATGCCCAGTAGTGAAAATACTGAATCATCAAGTGTTTTGGATTTTTGTGAGGGGTTTTTTTTTTTTTTTTGGTATTTCTGCTTTTAACTTTTTTTTTTTTTAAGATTTTGTTTATTCATAGAGACAGAGAGAGGCAGAGACACAGGAGAGGGAGAAGCAGGCATCATACAGAGAGCCTGATGTGGGATTCGATCCAGGGTCTCCAGGATCATGCCCTGGGCTGCAGGCGGTGCTAAACCGCTGCACCACAGGGGCTGCCCTGCTTTTAACTTTTTTGAGAAACCTCCATTCTGTTTTACACAACATTGCAATCAATTTACATTTCCACCAAAAGTGCGGAGAGTTCTCTTTTATCCATATGCTTGCCAAGAGGTGGTATGTTTTGTCTTTTTGATACTAGTCAATTTCCCTTACATATTTTATCTGATTTTATAGTTTTGATGTTTGATGTTTAAACCAAGTAACAGTTATATGCTGAGGAAGAAATCAGTAATACCGTAATTTTTAATGTTGTCTGGCATGTTTATAATGTTAAGATTGCTATTTGTGTATAGGTAAAGTTGGAAAAAATCCATAGTACTAAGAAAAATAGTAGGTAAATGTGTTGATTATGATGTTTTGAGATTTAAAAAAATGAGAACTATGTGCTGTGTTACAATATATCCTGTGGGATAATTAAAAAAATGGTACAAATACTTAGCTATTCACTGAGTTGAAAGTGGAATCCAGTTTCCTTCCCCTTGAATCTGCAGTGCATTTGGTGACTCATTTCATTATATGACAGAAAAGTGAAATTATGGGATCTCCAAGACTAGAACATAAAAAGCCTTGCAGCTTCTACCAGGGCATCTTGAACACTCTCTCTGTTGTCCCTGAGTAGCCATGTAAAAAATCTGACTATCCTGAGACCATCTATTGGGGGAAAAATAGCCATGGAACTCTAGTATATCTGCCTATCTTGTAAGCAGAGTCACTAATTATCATTGTTGAGAGGAATTATCTTTTCCAGGATGTTTGTTGGAAGAAGAGTCTTGACAAATACAGAGAGTGTCTGCCTTCAAAGGACAGGAAGGCATGTTTTACCAACCATTATAAAAATTAAGGTTGTCCAAGCTTAGGGTTTTTCTCCTGGAACACAGCACAATGAGTGTTTTGGCCTACCTGCCTGACCCTGTGGGGGTTCGGAGGCATGGAGAACTGTCTCAAATATGCTGATGATCCTGCTTCCTGTCTATGAGTAATTAAGTCATTCATCTATGGTCCAAGAGTTTCCTGTCATCTTCAGGTATCCATTAGACTGTAACAAGCTGACTTCCTGTCATAAAAGGTGGGTAAAATCTCAGACCCTTCAAGTTCTTGACCCTGCCATTGGGAGAGGCCTCTAGTGCTGAGGCTAGCTTTTTAGGGCTCCCCACAAGATAACAGGCTCCCTAGGTGAGTTTATCAGTTGAAATTGATAACATGATCTCAGCACCATTAAGAGCAGAATGGCTCAGCTGACTGCTGCCCTTCAAGAGATAGTGAAATGGGCATTGATTTAAGCCCCACAAAGTTTTGGAGTACTTTGTTACACAGAAAGAGATAAATGGAACAGTTTATTTTAAACTCTTTAATCACACTTATATAGCACTCAGTCAAAAAGTAATATACCAATTATGCAGAAATATAATGATCCAATTCAGACATTTTCAGATTCCTTTCCTTAAAACTTTATAATTTGGGGGTGCCCTGCTGGCACAGTCAGTTAAGCATCGGGCTCTTGATTTTGGCTGGGGTCATCATTTTGGAGTCATGGTATCAGGCCCCATGTCAGGCTTCACACAGCTCAGAGATGCTTAAGATCCCCACCCCACCAGCTCATGTTCTCTTTCTCTCTCAAATAAATAATTAAATATTAAAACTAAAACTTTACAATTTTAATATACTTTTGTTCTATGAGGATAAAAAATAGCTCTCATAGTACTCTTAGTGGGAGCTGACAAAATAAGTCAGAATACCTCATCAGAGAGGAGAGTGGAGGATAGAAAAAAGCTATGACAAGATGCTTTGCTATCACATACAGACATCTAAGACAAAAGCTATTGATGAAGAAACATAAAAAGTCCGAAAAAGTGACAACATAAATCCACCTGATTAGCATTTTATATTCATTAAGCAAATAATAAGAATCAGATAATTTGCCTCTAAGATAGAGGCTCTAACTGAAAAGAAAAAAGTAAGACTTGGGAGAGGTTGCATTTGCATTGTCCCATATCTTTAAAGAGTAGTTACTGTTCACTGGGGCACTGAGCACTAGAACTAGCTAGAGTATCAAGAGATAATATACCAATTTGTTGAAAATAACTTGGTGCCCAAACCTAATAATTTTTGAAGGGAAACATTAGCCTTTTACAGATATTAGTCATTATATAAAAAATTATGTTTATATTTCAAAAGCCTCATGGATATAATTTAAATGAATAAGGGAGAAAACCTTTTTGTGTATTTGTGTTGTATAAAGAGTATTCCTTGTGAAGGCATTAGATAATAGAAAATAATAGTATATGATATACATTCTCAGTGAGCTTCTAGTCACATGTAAGAAGATTTCAGTGATACACACCTATCCTATTTGATATTAGTATTTTTAGAACAATTTAAGTTGCCTCATAAAGGTATACATGAAATAATTGAAAAGAAATTAAAATAATAATAAAAGATTTACAAGAAAAACAAAGATGAGGATTAGAAGTTATGTTTTACTAGAAAAATGTTTAAATTGTGCAACGTAGAATATGATAAATGTATAAAAGGAGATTATGTAATATCTACTGAATTTCTACTAAATCCAAAGACCAGGGGTAAATGTATTAAGCTAATTTCCAGTATATAATAACAATCAAAACTCCACACCATTCTGGCCTCATGGGACTTAGAGCCTCATGCAGCTGAATGAATACAAGTTCACACAAATAAAATATAAATCTGAAAATAGGATAGCCTACTTGAAGAAAAGATATATGTTTCTTAGAGCATATAATGGCATTTGAAATAGATAGGAAGGCCCCCGAAGACTTCAAAATGTGGTCATTGAGCTGAGGTCTGAAGAATGAGTAAGGCTTATTGAGTAAAAGGAGAAAGAGAAAAGCATTTCAAGCACAATAAGCTCCATGGCAGGAAGAAGATGGTAAATGAAAAGGAAGTTCTGGGTGAATGGAGGTAAGAGGTGTTAGTTGGTGGTGAGCAGAGGCTGAATGCATACAGATTTGGGTTAGACCCTTGAAGGCCACTTCAAGAGATTTTGCATTATTGTAAGACTTGCTGAAGAGCATCGAACAGTTCTGAAAAGGGGACGAATAATCAGATTTGCACAGCAACAGGAGCACTGTCTTTAGGGCTAGCAATGTGGGTATAGGGAGACACGTAGGCTTGCTCTAACTCCATCAGAGATGACTGCAGTCTGATGTTTAATGTAAGTACATATGAATGTGGATACAATTCAGGAAACACTGAATTCCTGAATTAATTTGATGTGAAGTCAGGCAAGAGAGTGTTTTAAGAAGCATGGTGATCAGCCTACAATGCTGGAAGAATCAGTGTATCTACAATTAAAAAGAACCTCTCTTTAGTGCTTCTAGGTTGCCAAGCTCTCTCCTTAGCTCCTGGTATGGATTAATTAATTTAATACAGGAATCCCATGAGATGAATACTATTATGTCATAATTTTGTACCTAAGGACCCTGAAGAACAGAGATGAAATAAAATCCCCAGGTCACAGAGCTAGTAAATGGAGCATTACAGATATGAACTTAGGTGGTCTCCACTTTTTTGTTATACCATGAAAACAGTGTGTTTGATTTAATGTCAAGGAAGTCATTAGGGACTTGAGTTCAAGATGTTTCTGCCATGGGATAATACAGATAGAAACCATAAAAGGTAGATTGAAGAGTGTCTGTTGACTTTTTTCCTCCGAGTAGTAGGAGGTAGAGAAATTGCTGGGAGTGTGAGAGATTGCTGGGTTGTGTGAATAACTAAACTGACATACGGCTATTTCCTTTCTGGCAGAGCATGTAATACAAGTACCCAACCAAGCTCACATCTTCTGCTTGAGGCAAATCCAGGGCATTATGACTACCTGTTGTGAGGCTCTCCTGTCACCCAGGCCCTTATTCCTTACTGGAGAAATCATGCTCTTTTACAGCCCACAGGTGTAGATTATCTGAACTTTTGCCAAGAGAAGAAGCATTATTTCCATAGTTTTGAAATGGAAATAATGGCCTTCACATTTGGCACAGTGTATAGAAGGAGGCCTGTAAGTTTGGAAGCACTCTCTGAAAACCATGGATCTGTTAGAGAACAGGACCCTGTGCCAAAGAACATGGCTTTCGAGGTTGTCATTTATTGATCACTAGTCTCCAGACTTTTTTTTCCTATGTTAAGATGAAAAAGTGAAACAATACAGAGACATATGCTGTGGGAACTTGGTGGTATCCCAGATTAAGTACACATGAGTTTTCTAAATGTGGTAAAAAAAAAATTAGTAGGGTTATCTGAATTCCGTTACCCTTTTTCTTTCTAATATGTGACTTTAATTTTCCAACAGTAACAGTCACTTTGTCATAGGTTTTGTAAGGATAAATATGTTGGTATTTATAAGTTTGGAGAAAAATAGCTAAATTTCTTCTTATAGATCATTTGTTACCATGGCCAATTAACTAACCCTGAAATGTTACATATAAACATAAAATATAAAATTTGTCACATGATCCATGATAACTTTTTAAATAACTTCAATTTGATTTTATCTCCTAACCAAATACCTAACCCTTTTAAAAAAATAAATATGATTTTAAACTTTCTATAACAATTTCTAAAACTGTATCTGAATTGCTTCTGAATGCATCCAAGCTAAAGCACTTTTGCAGAGAGGTCTATTAAAGTTTCTCATCAACTGGCAGTTGAGCAAAAAGGAATAGGATGCAAATAACTCTTGCCATGATTTACAACTTACCCATTAGTTTCTCAACAGGGTAAACTGAACTTCTATATGCCTAGCTAGCTTGAAGTTACTTGCCTTGGGCTAGCAATTAACCATTGGCCAAGGCCTGAGTGTTTAATATGAATGAAACATGCTGTAAGATTGATGAAGACCATAAATAAGAGGTATCATTTTAGTAGGAGGAACAAATCACAAACTTGATTTTTGTCACACCTGCCTGCCTACCTACCTACCTACCTGTACCACCACCTGCATCACTGAAGACAATTTTCTAATTGTGTGTTTGAAATGTGATGCATCCTACAAATGAGATTTTGTAGTCCCTTAGCAGGGGCTAAGGAGATGAAAATAGAAATCTATAAAGCATTTTATCTCCCTCCTTTTGTTGTTAATCAAAGGATTGATTTGGTTTTCTTTATGAATTATTACCAGCAATAAGAAAATAAAATGAAAGTATCATAAAATTCTAGGAGAGTTTTGGTATCCATATCACACTATTCTGAATATTTTCATGAAGCTACGCTCCCATGGATATGTTAAAGAAAAGCTTATCTTTTCCATTTAAACTGTTGCCCAGTTTTGCAGAGTAATGCTTAGAGCCCCAAGTTTTTACACTGTAGTTGCCTGCATCAGAAACCTGCAGGAAGTGGTTCCTTTTATTTTAAAAGGGGAATACAGAATGTGCTTTGTTATTGTTCTGTTCACCTAAAAAAAAAATTACAAAATGGATTGGGAAGCAGGTTTCTAGAGGAAGGTTCAAATCGATCTCTTTGTTGTTCGGCTAAAAAAGCATTTCTAATTGTGAATGCTAGTTACTCTAAAGTGTTTTGGACCTGGACAGGACATACAATTGTCCCTCCATCCCTGAGACTTAATCATAGGCAGCCTTTGCTCTGGAAGGAAAAAAAAAAGGTATTTTCTTTTAGTATAATGATCGTAGCTCTTTCGTTCTTTCATCAGTTAATATTTTCAAGATTAGTCTGGCCAGGTTTTGAGGGAGGCTCTTCTCTTATTTACATGATTAGCTGATCTAGACAAGAGTTTAGGGCAGCTGTCCCTAGGAGGTGCTGAGAGCCAGCAGCAGGATGGACAGAGGTGAAAATCAGGGAAGAGAATTCATCTACATACCCAGCAGGTATCGGTCATTTATATATTCATCTGTTTTCCGTTCTCAACTTGATAAGAGTGTGTCCATTTCATGGTGCCGTGCAGAGAAAATGAAGTGTGTAAGGTCATTCAATAAAGATTAAATTAAAAACATATTCCTATTGCACCCTCAGGGTCCATTAGCCTTGATGAGTGTACAAATACGTTCTTTGTTATATGTGCTCCATCCTGAAAGAGATGGTGTGCTTCGCTCATTATGAATGTGCACCTGAAAAGATTGAACATTATCCCCTCTTTTTTAACTGACCTGTGGCCACCGCTGGGTTCATTAGTGCAGAACATCTTTTCCACTGGCTGAGTCTGCCCTATTGTTTGCCTTGGCCAGGGTCAAGTCAAGGGCACCCAGCCTAGATTGGACTCATTTGTCACAGGGTCTAGCAACAAAGCTGATTTCAGCAGAGACGGGGTGAATTTCATGGGGCTGAAACACAACCTTTGACACTGAGTGCCCAGGGCTGCTCGGAGTTGCACAGATGGCCTGCCACCCTTAGGCATCTAGGAACAAAGAATTGGTGAATTATAACAAAAATAAAGTTTCCACAGTCAGCATATATTTTAAGTGTTTAAATTATTTGCAGGGTTTTTTGACAGTCTAAAATTGCATCTTGAGCACTTGTGATAATCGCTGTGCTTTTTAGACTATGAAGGAAAAAAACAATTCAGTTGGGGGCTTATTGCTTAACTGGTGTAACGGTGTAAAGTGTAGCAATTTAGTGTGGAGTGCAGGTTTTCCATGGTCAGCAGGAGCCGGCATGAACAATGGGTCGTGCTGAGGTAGCATGTGGAAAATGACTTTAATACACTATATAGAATGGCTTATTGCCTTGGTCAATAGGCTGCAGTGAAGATGGTGTATTCAGCCACTTGGGAAGGTTAAACCTGTCAGGGAACACCGTGACTGATATGCAGGGGCTGCTTATGAGGTCTCTAATGGAAAAACCTGACAAGCAAAGTTATAAAGGTTACACTTGACACATACTTCAGCATTATGCCTTATATTAATCCATTTTTTTAAAGGTAGGGTACTTTATATTTGTTAGAAATTGATGCCACAATAGTATTAACACTCCAGAGGAAACATTTAAACTTTGCAGTAAAGTAAGGAGTGTTATGGGATGAGATCACTGCCTGAGTGAGGACACTTGTCTAATATGCTAGCAACATATTTCTTTCTCCCCGGAAATCATCTCTATTATATCATGATACCTTATTATCATTCAGGATTCATAATTTAATAAACATCCTCATGATACTTTCCCTCTTCTAAGAAGGAATACCAGATTGTGATGATACTCTGATATGCTCAGGAACAACTTTAAGGGAACAGTAAATTGGTGGGTGGGATGTCTTTCTCCTCTCATTCAAAAAGGAAAACTCTGGAATAAAATACTTCCTTCTCCCTGAAATTTGGGGTTGCAGTGTAGTTCAAAGGAAGTGATTGAGCTGATGTTCTCAAAATGAATTCTCCAGGGTTCTACCCCCGTCACAGTATAACTAACTCCATAATTATGTTGTTATGATAATTGGACGTGGTAAGTTTTCTTACCCAATTAGATATACATCATATTAGTAACAGCAAATATAAATGGACACTTAGTTTAACTATAGAAAGGATGAAAAGCAGGTTACATTTTTTTAAAGCTTGAGTGTTATATGGAATTTCTCACCCGTTTTTGTTTTGAAAGCCTTGAGTCAGATATTTGGTTATTTCTTCCAAATCACCTTTAACAATCAAAGCAATCCATGAAGAGTAGGCCATTTTTTTCTGATGTCATGAAGAATCCTAACATTTTATTAGTAATATTATGGAAACCTTCCCAAAATTACATAGTAGAATGTGCAGAGGAATATTAAACCTAGGATATTTTACTTTGTCATTTTCTCTTTTATTTTAATGAGACTCATAGAAGTCGTTCTTGTTTGTAGTGATCTGTGGAAACTATTAGACTGACAATACTGGGTAGTAAGGTCCTTTATATTAATCTCCTTACATAAAATTGCACCCAAAGATTCACATACATTTTTTAAAATGCTGATGTTTTTAAGTGAGAGAAAAGTAGAATTGAGTGTCAGATTTCTGGGTTATTGTCAGCACCAATTTTTGACGCTGAAACATCAGACGATAGCAAGAATTAAAAATGCAACTCTGTAAAATGACAGTTACCAAATATCTAACTGTTTAAGGCAAATTGTTCCTGGCTAACTCATCCTTGTGAATTTATAGATGTTAAATTTATCCAAAAAGGCTAATAGTAGTCAACAAAATACTGTGTCTTGCCAGATTAAAAAAAAAATACTAGCTATGTTTGTAAAATCTTATGCAAATTATTTTCGTTGTAAACATACCAAAGTGAATGTACAGAGATCTACATTTCATATATTGTATGTATGAATGTGTATACACACATCTTTTGAGTTACATATATTAAGTTTGAAATCTGGTATTTCAAATAAGAACCAGAGCTGTGCTCCGCAAGCAGTAGATATTGGCAGAGCTATAACCCAACTTTTAAAAGATATTTGGAAATAAGTTAGATTTTTAATTTTTTTTTCTCTTCCTCAAAGTGAGGAACACACATATGTTGTCTTTATCTCATTTTTTCCCTAAAGTTCAGCTTTTGTTAGGAAGTTTTCTCCCAATCAAAATTAAATGAATAAGAATTCAAATGAGATATTTGCATTTTTATGTGCCCTTAATAATTCATTAGCGATCCACAAAAGTTACCCAAACTAATGATGAGATCTTATATGCCAAAGTTATGTAGGGCTTTTAAGTAATTATGCCTATATTTAATATATTCTGTATATTTCTCAAAAGATTTCTATTGGAAACTTAAGGTTACACCTGTGTATAGACAGGCATATGATCTGTATGTTATATGCACATGCTTATAGATAGGAATTTATTTATTTATATTTTCCTTCTCAAATTAGATTAAAATGCCCTTAAAATTTCAGACTTACTTACAGAGAGAAGAAGAGATAATTTACAAAATGAGAAAAGTAGGAATTTGCTCTATTTGAAAACGGAAGTGAAAGTATTAAAGAAGACCGGTAGTAAATAAAACGATGCAAACTATGCACCAAACCATACTTGAGCAGTGTTGCAGCTCTAACCAGAAAAAAACTCTCCATGAGTAGCTTGCTTGCAAATTGCTTCCTATCACATTTTTCAACAAATGCTATAGCTAGATGATGATATTGTATTGTATTTCAGACAAAGCCTTCCCCCTAAAACTAAGGAAATTAAATCAGAATATTGAGTACCCCAAGGATGCCACATACTCTGCTAGGCAATAAAGAAGATTCAACTATATCAGATGAGGTTCTCAACCTCCAGAAGCTCATAATAATTCCAGCTGAACTAAAGAGTTCCTACTCCTCAAGAAAGAATTTTTATTCAAACTTCCTTTACACACATTACTACTCTATGAAGACAAATTGTCTTCCAAAGTGCTGCCATTTTAAAAATACCCAAACTGTTGAAGTCAACCACTGAATTAAGTAAAATAAGGTGAGTTAAGTTGTTAAAGTGATATTTAACCCTGTAGTTCAAACCATATTTGAGACTGAAGAAGCATTTTCTCAGGCTCATAGAAATATCACAATTTGGGGATCCCTGGGTGGCGCAGCGGTTCGGCGCCTGCCTTTGGCCCAGGGCGCGATCCTGGAGACCCGGGATCGAATCCCACATCGGGCTCCCGGTGCATGGAGCCTGCTTCTCCCTCTGCCTGTGTCTCTGCCTCTCTCTCTCTCTCTCTCTCTCTGTGTGTGTGACTATCATAAATAAATAAAAATTAAAAAAAAAAAGAAATATCACAATTTTAGTGTCATTTTGTTGAGTTTGTCACCTATTTGTGTATGTGTATGGACTTAATTCTTAATGTGATTTTTTTCCCCAATGAAAAATTGGGTGACAATATAGTATAAGTAGAACAGGTTATCATAGTCCATGGTCCATTTATACCCGAATTTCCAAGTAAATGGAAACTAGAGTTTTCAGTTAATAGTATGAATTTAAAGTGCCCTTCTCAGTGAACAAAAGGGTAATCTTAAGAAAACCTCAATTGGTATTAACTAGCAATTTTTACAGAGGCCACAAACTGCGTGGATAAGGAAATAAAATTACTTTCTTGGTCCTGGAACCATATTATTAAAGTTTTTGAGGCTCAGAGAGGAAAAGCTTGTGCATCTTACGTTGCCTTTGCCTGTCTTAAAGATTATCATAAAATTTTATTCCCAGAAGTTATCTTGAGCGCTAAATTCTCTAAAGAATGATTTTTGGTAAATCAGGATTATGAGATTAAGATTTCACAAAGTCTCAACTGGACTTAATTTCTAGAAGACACTCTCCCACATCCCCTGATTCAGCATTTCATTCTTGATACTTTCAAAATAATGTCAGCTTATAGGCAATTTTACCAGCCAATTTTTACTCTATTTTTAGATTGTTATTAAGGTAATATGTGTGACACATAGGAAAGAAAGCAAAATAGTGGTCTGGAAAAAAAAGACAGTATTAATATTTATAGAGGTAAGTTTTATGAAATTTCAATTTTAGCTAATTTTGCTTCAGAGTATGAAAGAGCACTCCTTAGGCACAATTTGTCCAGTTTTGCTCACTCATCTAACATCTTAAACCTCACTTTATAAATGATACTGTGCATTATCATAGTTTCTCGCTAAAGTGTAAAACCAGGACTGAATATTTTGCTGTTGAAAATAAAATGTATTCATGTCGGAACACCCAAAAACTAATATGTGAAGTTTTTTTTCTTAAATTGAACATAACTTATTAAGATACACATATCTTTCAGAGAAAAATAGAATATATATATATATCATTTTTTAAATAAGCAACTCTTAATAAGCAAGAGTAGTAAATACATTAATCCTGAATAGCTAAGATCTTTATTCTCAGAAAATTCATGATACTTTAAGTGAGCAATGTGCTATCTGGAGGAATAGGGACCATGAATAGCAATTGTCCAAAATTAAACGAAAAGAAAATGTTCATTTGCAATCGAAAGGCCTTTATTAAGCATATAATCACTAGAATGTATGTACTATTTTATTTATGTGAGTCAAGTGTTTACTGACAAAAATTTTGAAAATTGAAATGCGATGGGACTACATAAGGGAAAAGAGATTATAGTTGCTATATTTAAATTCACAATATTGTGAAAGAAAATAAAAAATCCATTTTTATATCTTGTTTATAATTGAGTCAGGTCACAACCTTTTTGAAAATTACATGATATATGTTACTTATGCCACAAGACCTTTTTGATCTTCTGTTGACTTGGAGTTTTGACCTTGCCTCAAAACACAAAGCATTCGTGTTAACTGATGGAGAGGTCACTGAGCTTACAGCACAGTTGTGGTGTTTTATTTTAACAGTTCAATAATAAGGTGAAGGGGAACACTCCTTAGAGTGACCGCCATAGATTTATTGCCTTTTTGTTATTAAGACCTCTTAAGATAATTGTTTTCAGAATTACAATAAAATCTTTTTAGAATTTCTAGACTTAACATTGATTTTTGCTGGACAGGTTCCACTTCTGCTGTTTCATATTGTGTTAATTTTCATTAAGTTTGTAATATTTGAGAAGTCTTAGAAGGATTATTTAAAGTCCATTAGTTGACTAGAAACATACTGTATATTTTTCTCCTTAAGTTAACAAGATCTAGCTTACGGTTCTATTCCTCAGAGTGACTGTATTAAATTTGTAAATGTTCATGTATCTATATGTGCATAAACATGTAACAGTTTATATATATATAAATATGTATTTAACATAGGCCAGGTCATAAAAACACATTTCAATTGGGCATACTAATGCTATAAACCTCATTTAGGGATTAGGAAGTCTTAAATAAACTTGAAAAGAAAATTACCATGCTTTTCTAAAATATATCATGTCTGAATAAAATAAATGTTTGATTTTTATAACAGCGGTTTGTAAACTAGGTTAGTTTTCCCTAAAGCCATTAAGAATCTAGACAACTTTAAACATTAATTTTTCTAACTAAATCTTCTAAGTGAGAATTGATGATCATTTTTCTTAAGGTATCCAATCAAAGCTGGTGAAGTCTATGTAAATATTAGAATTTATGCAGATCCCCTTTGGAGAGTTAATTCATCTAGTTCCAGAATTTCAGATGTTAAAGAAAAAGTTGACGTCATGTAAGGAAAAGAGTCATAAAACTTGTTCATATTCAATTAGTTTTTCATATCTGTCTTTATGACTTGAAGGACTTTTTTTTTTTTTTTTGACTTGAAGGACTTTATTGATAAAATCATAGTAAACAATTTTTCATGTTTGACTTTTTAGTGGAGAGGGATTTTTTTTAATGTGTGAGTTCTCTATTTACTCAAGAATTTTACCTTAAGTATTTTCTAATGATTTTTCCAAAATAAAAAGAAGAAATTAACTAATTTCATTTTTTCTTCTTTTGACATGAGCTTTATTGATGTGATAACAAAAGTGCATGCTTCTTATGTAAATAGTTTGATGAGTTTTCACATATATATTCATCAGGGTAACCATCATCACAATCAAAATGCTGAACAGTTGTACCACCACTAAAACCATCCCTGTCACTCTTGGCATGCAGTCTTCCCAACCTCAGAATCAGCTGTCAAACAGGGATGTCTTAGGAGTATTTATGCCTATTCTGAAATTTTAAATAATGAAACCAAGCAGGTTTTTTTTTTTTTTTTTTTCCAAGCAGGGTTTTTGTTTGCTGGCTGGTTGGTTGGTGGTTTGGCCTTACTTGATCAGAATGATCCAAACTGTTGCATGTATCCATAGTTTTTCTTTTATTTCTGAGTTTATATTGTATCATATATCAAAATTCATCTGTGAATAGAAATTAAGCTTTTCACATTTTAGTCATTAGGAATAATGCTGCTATGAGCATTATTGAGCATATGTGTAATAAATGTCTTCATTAACATAGGGTAGGTGAATAGGAGTGGAATTGATATTTTTAAAGTTCTCTCAATGATATTTTTAAACTTTCAGGGTGCAGACCTTGAGGTAAAACTCATTTGGGAGTGACATATATTTTAAAAGTTTTTTGTTGATTCCATTTGCCAATATTTTTCTGGGAATTTCTGCATCTGCATTCATAAGGCTTCTTGTTATACACTTTTCTTTTTAGAAAATGTCTTTGTCACCTCTTTGTTTCAAGCATGTCTTCTCTGACTGGTGTATCAAGGTGGTAATGCTGGTCTCCAAAAATGACTGGAAAAGTGCTTTATCCTCTGTTTCTTGAACAGATCTATATAAACCTGGAATAATCTTTTAATATTTGACAGACTTCACCACTGGCATCATGTGGTCCAAGGGTTTTATTTGTGGAAAAGTTCCTAAATCATAAGTTCAAAATATTCTTTTGCCATTTTTAGTAACTTGTATCTCTCCAAGTATTCACCTATTCCATTTAAATTGTTGAATTTATTGGTGATAATTATTTATTATATTCTTCCTATATCATTGTAACATCCACACACTATTTAGGATAGTGCCTTTTCATTCTTGACAATGGTAACTTTTGTTGTTTCTATGCTTTACTTCTCAGATGAAAAATTCATTCGTTTGTTCCTTTCAAAAAACTGACTTTTGATTTCGTTTAATTTATTTTTCCTGTTGTCCCACTGTCAGGTCTTTGCCTTCTGCTCTTTTCTTTATTATTTGTGTCTTTTTATTTCCTTTGAGATTTTTCTCTCTTCTACATAATCCCTTAAGGTAATTTTATATGTTAAAATAAAATTATACATTATTTCTTGAATTATAGATTTTTTGTCATTTATTCATTTCTTTTTTAATCACTCCAAGATAAAAATTTTCCTTAAAGCATTGTTATAGCTTTTTCCCCACATATTTCATAAGTCATGCTTTCCTAATCATTTGTAAAAATATTTTTTTAAAATATTTTCTAAATTTAATGTGATTTCTCCTACCATGGGTTTTGATGTATGGTGCTTAATTTACAAATTTAGGTCTGTGGAGGTTTTTTTCTTGTGGTTTATTTTTCATATAAACCATTGTGGTCAGAGAAAATGCTTTCTGCAATTTCAGTCTTTAGAAATTTGGGTTATTTTGTGGCTCAGCATATGTTTTACATTGGTGAATATTTTATGTATATATAATGTATATTCTGTTGCTAAATATGGTATTTTATGATTTTCACACTTTCTTGAACTTCAAGTGGGATTCGATCCTGGGTCTCCAGGATCGCGCCCTGGGCCAAAGGCAGGAGCCAAACCGCTGCGCCACCCAGGGATCCCTGGTGAATATTTTATGTATATATAATGTATATTCTGTTGCTAAATATGGTATTTTATGATTTTCACACTTTCTTGAACTTCAAGTCTTCCATGTTCTTACTATTATTTTTTTGTCTACTTATAGTATCAAGTACTGAGAGGAAAGTTTAATCTCCATTATTATCACGAAATTGTCTGTGTCTTTTAGGTTTGTAGCATTTGCTATATGTTCATTTACATAAATACATATTTGTGTGTATGTATTTTTGCCATGCATAAATATTTAGTTTTGATATGTGTTCATTAACTTATCCCTTATCATTAGGGTATTTCCTTCTAAACATTTAGGAATACTCCTTTTTCTGAAACTAGCTTTACATATTATCAATACATTCTGTCTCATGATTTATATTTGCATGCTACATGTTTTCCTATAGCATGACTTTAAACTTTCTGTGTATTTATGGTTATAGTGTTTTTTTATTTTTTATTTTTTTATTTTTGGTTATAGTGTTTTTTAAAGGCAGGATATAGTTGGGTTTTGCCTTTCATTCATTCTGCAAAGCTCTACCTTTTAATAGAATAATTAGATAATTTACATTTGCCATAATAATATTCTCAGGCTTAAGTCTGCTGGTTTTTATTCTCTATTCATCCCATGTGATTTTGTTTCTGTTTTGCTTGTTTGGTGGTTTTTTGAGAGAGAGAGAGCATGTAAAAATGGGGGAGAGGGTGAGAAAGAACTTTAAGTAGGTGCCACACCTAGCATGGAGCCTGGTGCAGGGCTTGATCTTGGGACCCTGAGATCATGACCTGAGCTGAAACCAAGAATCAGTTGCTTAACGGACGGAATCACCCAGGCACTTTTCATCCCATATTCTTATTTCTTTTTTTTCACTTTCTCCTTTTGTATTTTTCGTATTTTCTTTTTGTATCTCATATTGTCTTATTAGAATTATTTGTAAGATAATTTAATGGCTTCTGTAAAGTTTTGATATGCATCATTGATTTTTCATAGTCTGTAATAGTAATATCTAGTATTTTGCTTAATGTAGAACCCTTTCAGAAGTATATTTCCATTTTCCCCTTCCATCATCTGTGCTATTGTCATGCATATTACTTCTAATGTATATCGTAAATTTTAAAATATATTGCTTCTATTTTTGCTTTAAATACTCAATTATCTTTCAAAGAAGTTATATACATATTTATGTATGTGTGTGCATATATTTGTGTGAGTATATTGTATATATAAAAGAGATTGAGTTTAAGGAACTGACTCATGTAGTTATGGAGACCTGGTAAAACACAAAATCTGTGTAGTAGGCTAGCAGGCTGCATACTCAAGACAGAGTTGCAGTTCAAGTCCAAAGGCATTCTGCTTTCCATAGCTCATAGTCACATGTACAGCCATTTTTCCCCCAAGTAAGCAACCAGGTTCACTGCTTAAAATTCTGCCCACTTGGAGGATTCCCATTTACCACTGTCTTTCAGGAATATCCCCAAAAGATGTTCTAGTGCTGCTACTGTCTA